>NC_079521.1:967691-1192691 GCF_003711565.1 Takifugu flavidus
ACACAAACACACAGACACACAGACACACACGCACGGACGCACGCACACACACACACACACACACACACACACACTTAAAAAATATTAAATCTCAAACGATGTACAATAGTGCAACATTAAATCTCAATGTTAGAAGTACTTAAGAAGTGAATTACATCTGGCTGGATAATTATCAGGAACACTGGCGGCCTCTGCTGACCCAGTGGAAGAGTGCAAAAAGCTTACAGCACCTGGGATTCCCAGGCGGTCTCCCATCCAAGTACTAACCAGGCCCGACCCTGCTTAGTTTCCGAGATCGGACGAGATCGGGCGTTCTCAGGGTGGTATGGCCGTAAGCGAGAGCAGGTGCAAGAAAATGGCCTTTTGAAGTTAATACACTCAAACTTATTTTCTTGAAACATTTATTCTGGTGGAGATTGTCCATTTTGCTTTGTCACAGTCCAAACCTCAATGTTGGAGCAGCCTCCAATCCATTCCCCCCAAAAAGAAAAGGCTATACAGTGATCCCTCGCTATATCGCGGTTCATCTTTCGCGGCTTCGCGCATTTTTTTTGCGAGTCGTTCATTGCAGTTCTCAAATATAATCGAAGGTGGCATATCCGTTTCTAAAAATCTTCTTGCTCAGAAAAAGAAAGAGCGCCAACAACTACCCATAACAATGTTCTTCTCTCGGAGAAAGACTCCTGCGCCTTCAGTAGAAAC
The DNA here is from genome assembly GCF_003711565.1 of Takifugu flavidus. Classification (NCBI taxonomy): domain Eukaryota; kingdom Metazoa; phylum Chordata; class Actinopteri; order Tetraodontiformes; family Tetraodontidae; genus Takifugu; species Takifugu flavidus. The sequence goes on from NC_079521.1 coordinate 968,394, forward strand.
AGACGCTACAGCGGCGCGGAGTCAGGACGCAGAGGCACAGCTGGGACTGGGAAATACGCGAGTGACAATGTTTCCAACCTTGTATTACTAGATTAAAATTATTGTTTTAAACAAAGTTTGGTCTTTAAAACAGGTTTTGATGTTTGGTTTCATTCTACTGTTCAGTATTACATTGTAAAATAATTAAAAAAAATAAAGTTGCTACTTCGCGGATTTCACTTTTCGCGTGTTACTTTTGGAACGTAACTCCCGCGATAAACGAGGGATCACTGTATAGCCTATGAGCGTCATATCATCAAATCTGCCTAGAACGGCTCTTGGATGAGAGGTGAAACGCCTTCAAAAAAATCAAACAAGATTCAACTCCGATAAATGAAATCAACTTAAAAGCAATGTGCCATGGCCGGGAATCGGTGCCATGGCCGGGAATCGATCCCGGGCCGGTGCGGGCCAGTTGACAATTGCTGTAACAGACAACCTGATTGAAACCTCCTGAAGACCCCAGAGGTACCAGAAGAGGCCAATGGTCAGCTGGATCGCCCCCTCTCTGTCCCGGAGCTGTATGCTGCTCTTCAGAGCATGCAGAGCCTGAAAGCTCCGGGCATCGACGGACTGGGGGTGGACTTCTACAAGGTTTTCTGGAACATCGTGGGGCAAGACCTCCTGGACGTCCTCAATGAAAGTCTTCACTCTGGCTCCCTGCCACTGTCCTGCAGGAGGGCAGTAATTGCCCTCCTACCAAAGAAGGGGAACCTGCAGGACATCAAGAACTGGCGCCCCGTTTCCCTGCTCTGCTCGGACTACAAAATCCTCTCCAAGGCCTTGGCCAACCGGCTGAGGGAGGCCATGGAACACGTCATCCACCGGGACCAGACGTACTGTGTGCCCGGCAGGTCAATGGTGGATAACATCCACCTCATTCGGGACGTTTTGGAAGTCTCCAGTTCATTGGGAACACAGGTTGGTCTCCTTTCTTTAGACCAAGAAAAGGCTTTTGACCGTGTTGAACACAGCTTTCTGTGGAGAACCATGGAGAGGTTTGGGTTCAGCGCTGGTCTGATAGCCATGATCAAGGTCTTGTATCGTGACATTGAGAGTGTCCTGAAGTTCAACGGTGGCTTGTGTGCTCCTTTTAGGGTGCATAGAGGTGTCCGTCAGGGCTGCGCCCTGTCGGGGATGCTCTATGCGCTCTCCCTGGAACCCCTCCTGATCAAAATACGTGAAAATGTTCAGGGTTTGGTTTTATCGGGTTTTACTGGAAACTTGGTTTTATCTGCTTATGCTGACGATGTCATTGTTTTTACTAGAGATCAGCAGGACATCAACATTTTAAACCGCATAACAAACAAGTTTTCCATGGTGTCGGCGGCGAGGGTAAACTGGGGAAAGAGTGAAGCCCTTGCTGTCGGCAACTGGGGTGGGGGTCTCCCGGTTCTCCCAGGAGGCTTGACCTGGAAGAGGAATGGAATTCGGTATCTGGGGGTGTACCTTGGATGCCAGGAGATAGAAGCCAAGAACTGGGATGACATTGTGGAAAAGGTGGACAGCAAATTGCATAAATGGAGCTGGATCAAGCCCCACATGTCTTTTAGAGGGAGGGTTTTGGTTTTAAATAACCTTGTTGCTTCGCTGCTGTGGCACCGGCTGGCCTGCCTGGATCCACCGTCGGGCCTGCTGGCCCAGGTCCAGTCAAAGATGGTGGATTTCTTTTGGGACCGTCTACATTGGGTGCCACAGTCAGTATTGTTTTTACCTCGGGAGGAGGGGGGCCAGGGCCTCATCCACCTGGCCAGTAGAGTGGCCACTTTTAGACTCCAGTTTGTCCAGAGGTTCCTCAGAGGGCCTCCTGATTTAGCGTGGAGGAGTGTGGCCAGCTGTGTACTCAAACGTGTGAACAACCTAGGGCTGGATGCTGCTCTGTTTTTAACTAAATTAAACTTTTTATCATTACGGGGGCTACCTCTATTTTATCAGGGTGTTTTAAAATCCTGTGCTCTCTTTAGATGGAGCTTTGTTCAGACCGACTCTCTGCACTGGCTTTTAAAGGAGCCGTTAGTCTGTGGTGGCAGACTGGACGTCTGCAGTAGTGCCACCCCTGGGCTGAAGGAGGCCCTGATCAGAAGGAGGATGGTGACACTGGAGCAGCTGGTGGCGGCAGCGGGACCAGAGCTCACCGATGCCCAGGCTGTGAGCTCAGCGCTGGGGGTCCGGTCGGTCCGTCTGATCCAGAGGAGCTTGGGCCTCTGGAAACAGAGACTATCAACAAAAGAGAAGGGTCTCCTCCTCCTTCACGGGAGAGGAGAGGCTGAGACTGACCCCACAGACGATTTCCCTGAACTCCACCTGCACCCGGACCTCCTCGACCTCGGGGGTCCTCTCCTGGATGGCTGTGGCTCAGGATCCCTCCACAGCATGGACAGGAGGATTTTATACGCCAACATTGTGAAGACACTCAACAAAGACAAACTGAAAAACAGAGAGGTGACAGTTTGGAAGGACAGGCTGGGGGGACAGAGTCCTCAGTGGAGGGCTCTCTATAAGCCCCCTATCAAGAAGAGGACTGGTGACCTCCAATGGAGAATTTTGCATGGAGCCATCGCCACCAGTGCCTTCCTGTCAATTTTAAATCCGAACACTTTAAGCAACTGCCCTTTCTGTGATTTTAACGAGAGTGTCTTCCATGTTTTTACCGGGTGCAGTAGGCTGGTGGGTCTTTTTAGGGTTTTAACTGATGTTTTTAGGCTTTTTAATGTCATGTTCACCACTGCTGTTTTTATTTGTGGCACAAGACACAAGAGGGCAGAAAAGGGGAAATGCCAGATTTTAAATTTCTTAATAAGTGAGGCTAAACTTGCCATCTATTTGACCAGGAGGGACAAGATTAAAAATGGAGCGGCATGTGACGCGGTGGCTTTGTGGAAGCAGAACGTGAGGCTGCGCCTGAATCTGGAGTTCTGCTTCTACAAAGCCACTGAGAACCTGGAAGCCTTTAAACAGCAGTGGGGACATGACCAGGTTTTAGTGAAGGTAACAGAGCAGGGGGAGATGAAGGCTGCAGCATGGCTGCTCTGAGGGACAGGTCAGGGTTTTAACTGTTTATGTGAACAGAGCACTTGTAAATAAAGTACACTTTAAAAGTCAAAAGTCTCTCTCTCTCTCTCTCTCTCTCGCTTTCTCCCCTCGCTCGGAGAAACGGCGCTGACACGTCGTGGTGCAGCCTAAGCGACCACGGAGTTATTGCCTTCATTTTAGACTCTTAACAGCGTGTAAATTGTATCATCAACCTATATTTACTCTTTTTAGGTTTTGTTTCTTTTCGTTTCTTAGTTGACGTTGTGTTCTTTTAGACGATCTGGTCACAATTTATTTGCCTGTCTGTGTGAGGTGTGTGTGTGTGCGTGTGTGCTCGTCGAGTCTAATTGTTCCTTTTCTTTGTGGACAGCTGCTGTGGGCCACGGCGGGGACCCAACCCCTGGTGGAGGGCGTTTTCATCACACCCCTCGTGTGTGGTTTTGTTTGCAGTAGCACGGGTGTTTTTAGTTTGTTTATCTCCCCTAATTGAGTTTTACCCGCTGGTGGGGCCCCAGCCCTGTCCACCCCTTTTGTTATTTAACTTTTATACAGCCGAGTTATATTTTGTTGAGTATTGGATGAAATAAAATTGTAGTGCATAACCCTCGATCCCGTCTCTGCCTCTGGAATAGAAGTTATCTGCGCGTGCCTGTTCTCCGGTTAATTCCTGGGGTGAAATTCCCCAGGTGGCGTTGTCGTCACCCGTTCCACCTCTCCCCACCCCGCCACACATGGTTGCACCTAATGTTTTTTAACGTAATATTAAGAAAGGTCTGTGTGTGAGTGAGTGTGAGATTGAGTGAGTGTGTAAGTGACTAAGTTCCGCAAGCGCCCACATGCGCATTTACGCGTACATAAGCGCACATGCTCGCACACTCGAACATAATGGTTTTATAACGTACTATTTGGAAAGGTATATTGTGCATGTGTGTGTTTCTGTGTGTGAGTGAGTGTGAGAATGAGTGAGAGAGTGTGAGTTTTAGTGAGTGTGTAAGTGAATGACTTCCTAAAGCACACGCGCGCACATATATGCGCATATTCGCGCACACTCGAACGTAATGTTTTTAACGTAATATTTAGAAAGGTCTAATGTGCATGTGTGAGTGTCTGTGTGTGAGTGAGTGTGAGATTGAGTGTGTAAGTAACTGAGTTCCTAAAGCACACACGCGCACACACGCGCACACGTGCGCAATTATGCGCACATTCGCGCACAGTCAACGTAATGTTTTTAACGTAATATTTTGAAAGCTCTAATGTGCATGTGTGAGTGTCTGTGTGTGAGTGAGTGTGAGATTGAGTGTGTAAGTAACTGAGTTCCTAAAGCACACACACGCACACACGCGCACACGTGCGCAATTACGCGCACATTCGCGCACACTCGCGCACACTCGAACGTAATGTTTTTAACGTAATATTTGGAAAGGTATATTGTGCATGTGTGTGTTTCTGTGTGTGAGTGAGTGTCAGAATGAGTGAGAGAGTGTGAGATTGAGTGAGTGTGTAAGTGAATGAGTTCCTAAAGCACACACGCGCGTCACTGACTCCCCCACTCGGTTGATAAATGTTCATGGGGCTGTTCTTGCTGCAGTTTGCTGCCGCCTGGCGTCAGTGGGTCGCGTTGCCCCAGCTGTGGTGTTATGTGTTTAATAGAAGGACAACTACATTACCCAGCATGCTTGGTAGCAGGCTGGGGGGTACACGTGCGGGGGACAAGTAAAGACGCTTGGCTTAGAAACACGTCTCGTCTCTTTGTCATATAAAATAACAAGACAACACATGGTGTCAGAAGCGGGATCGTGAGCAGCGTCGGATAGAACGTTTGCCACGAATGAACCACAAAAAAAAAGGAAAAAGAGAAGACTCGAGTCGCGGGAAGGAGACGTGCTAATGAAGCAACCGCGGAGGAGTTCGCAGCGGCGTGTGACCGGCTACAAGTGGTGGTAAAGTGAAGCGGAGGACCAGGACGATTACACAAGTAAAAGAGGATCTCCTGCCAAAAGTGGAAATTACCCAACAAGAAAGAGCTGTGGATTCACGGTAATTTACCTCACGTGCGGTCATGGATAAGCTAAGCCCACCTAGCTCCATGCTACTGACTGGTAATCTTGCAGAAAACTGGAAACGTTTCAAGCAAAGATTTAACATATATTTGGCAGCAAGCGGAGCCGGAGGTAATGATGAGAAACTGAAAGCTCATATCCTTCTGCATGTCATTGGAGAAGATGCATTGGATATATATAATAGTTTTCAACTAGAGGAAGCTAATTTGACTCTAGCACAGCTAATGGCAAAGTTTGAAGAATACTTTGTGCCAAGACAAAATGTGACCTTCGAGAGGTACAAGTTTTTTACACACGAGCAGCAGTCAGGAGTACCTTTTGACCAGTACCTGGCAGAGCTTCACACGCTAAGCAAAACATGCGAATTTGACACTCTTAGAGACTCACTAGTGAGAGATAGAATTGTTTGTGGGATAATGGACAATGCACTTCGAGAAAGACTGCTGAGAGAAACAGGACTTACATTAGATAAGTGTGTCAGTATGTGTAGAGCAGCAGAAACTACAAGAGCCCAAGCAAAAGAGCTGCGGAGAGGTGAAACATCTGTGCATGCCATTCACAAAGAACAAAGAAAGAAGATAACATCTGCCAAACAAAAAGAGAAATCTAAGGAGTTTAAATGTGGTAAGTGTGGAGGCAGTCACAAGCCTAAATCCTGCCCTGCATTTGGAAAGATCTGTAACAACTGTGGAAAAAACAATCACTATGCTAAATGCTGCAGAGCGGCTTCAAGACAGAAAGTCCACACAGTTGAAGAAGAGGAGGATGATGAGTTCATAGTGAACATGGTGCAGTCTAGTGCAACCGAGAAAGAGGAATGGATTGTGCCACTAGAACTCAACCAGACAATAATACCTTTCAAGCTAGATACAGGTGCTCATGTAAATCTGATATCCTTAGAAGATTACAAAAAACTGACAGTAAAGAGCAAAATTCATCCGGTAAAAACAAAAGTGAGTGGATATACCGGAGAACGTGTTCCTGTGAAAGGTGGTTGTATTGCAACCTTCAAACACAAATGTCGACAGATAAGAGCACAACTACTGGTTGTGGATATGAGTGTACAACCAATCCTGAGTCTCAGTACTTGCATAAAGCTCAATCTGGTCAAAAGAGTGTTTGTAGTGACATCATCAGATATTGCAAATACTCAGGAATCACTTATGGAGGAATATAAAGACTGTTTTGAAGGACTTGGATGCCTGCCTGGTCGACATAAGATACGTGTGGATAAAAGTGTGACTCCTGTTGTGCATCCTTGCAGAAAAATTCCATTTGCTCTGCGAGAAAAACTAAAAGATGAACTGGTGCGCATGGAAAAACTGGGAGTCATCAAGAAAATCGACGAGCCAACGGAATGGGTCAGCTCGCTTGTCATTCTGCAAAAGAAAACAGGTGCCCTGAGAACGTGCCTAGATCCAAGGGATCTAAATAAAGCAATCAAAAGAGAACACTTCAAGTTACCAACCAGAGAAGAAATCATGGCACAATTTGCTGGAGCTAAATGGTTCAGTAAATTAGATGCTTCGTCAGGCTTCTGGCAGATGAGACTGGATGAGGAGAGTTCCCGTCTGTGCACATTCAACACTCCAGAGGGAAGGTACAGATTTCTTCGTCTGCCATATGGTATCTTGTCGGCACCTGAGGTCTATCATAAGACTATTCACATGATTTTTGAGCACATTCCTGGAGTTGAGACAATGATGGATGACATCATCGTTTGGGGCTCAACTCGAGAAGAACACGACAGAAGACTGAGACAAGTGCTGGACAAGACAAGGGAGGTGAATCTGAAACTTAACAAAGACAAATGTGAGTTTGGAGTCAAATCACTTACCTTTGTGGGAGATGTTGTGAGTGAAGAGGGGGTGAAGCCCGACCCGAGAAAAACTTCAGCTATTAACAACATGGAGAGACCAACTAACAAAGATGAGGTCAGAAGGTTCCTGGGGATGGTCACCTACCTAGCCAAATTTGTCCCACAACTGTCATCACAGTCAGCACCTCTCAGGAGTCTGCTTGAGCAAAAGATTGAATGGGTCTGGTCTCACGAGCAAGAAGAGTGTTTCCTAAAACTGAAAGAAATTCTGACACAGGCACTTGTCTTGAGGTTCTACGACCCAGAGAAGAGCACCAGAATTTCGGCAGATGCATCACAATATGGTTTAGGAGCAGTGCTGCTGCAGCAACATGAAGAGCAGTGGTTACCTGTTGCCTATGCATCACGAGCCTTGACGAGCGCCGAGTCCAGGTACGCTCAAATTGAAAAAGAGTTGTTAGCAAGCTTGTATGCATGCGAACGTTTCCATCAGTACGTTTATGGCAAGATGTTTGAAGTGGAAACTGATCACAAACCACTGGTGTCCATTATGAACAAACCATTAAATGACTGTCCGGTACGTATACAACGAATGCTAATCAGGCTGCAAAAATACGACGTGCACATGATATACACTCAAGGAAAATACATGTACACAGCCGACACTCTGTCTAGGGCAGTAGACAAGAAAGAACAGCCAGACAGTAAGGAAAGCATAGAAATAGAGGCATACGTGGACATGGTTGTCACATCTCTGCCAGTGACTGAAGACAAAACACTGCAAATACAGAGAGAGACTATTGCAGATGAAACAATGACAGAACTCAAGAGTGCAATATTGAAAGGATGGCCTGACAATAAAAAGAATTGCCCTGTTAAAATACAAGATTACTGGAATTGTAGAGCAGAGCTCACAGTGGTGGATGACATCGTGATGAAAGGGAGCAAGCTTGTTATTCCTTCTTCTCTACGTAGACTGATGCTACAAAAGATACATGAAGGCCACCTTGGAGAGGTCAAGTGTAAGCGTAGAGCTAGGGAAGTAATGTACTGGCCAAGAATAAATCAAGATATTAGCCAGATAACGGCATCATGTGAACTATGCCGCATCTACAGACCAAAACAACAAGCTGAGCCGCTGATGACTCATCCAGTGCCCCACAGACCCTACTACAAGGTTGGAACTGATCTGTTCGACTGGGATGGAAAGAGCTACATAGTGGTCACTGACTACTTCTCAAACTTTCCTGAAGTTGGAATGCTGCAGTCGACATCGAGCAAAACAGTGATCAGCTATCTAAAGACTGTTTTTGCCAGACACGGTGTCCTGTGCGAGTTGTTTTCGGACAATGGGCCTCAGTTTTCTAGCGGGGAGTTTGCTGTTTTTGCCAAAGAATGGGGATTCAAGCACACCACGTCGAGCCCAACATATCCAAAATCAAATGGCTTGGTGGAGAGCTCTGTGAAGACTGTAAAAAACCTGTTGAAAAAGTCACAAACCAATGACAGCTTCCAAAAGAGTCTTCTGATCTACCGGAGCACACCCTTACAAAATGGACTGTCGCCAGCACAAATGCTGATGGGTAGGCGCATTCGATCTAACCTGCCAGTGTGTGAGGACTTGCTGACACCCAAAGGGGCATCCAGAATCAGAAAGTCGAAGGAGGGCCAGAAGGAGAAACAAAGACAGCTGCATGATCGGAAGGCAAAACACCTGCCTATGCTGAAGCCTGGAGACAATGTTCGTCTCAGGGACTGTTCCACAGGCACATGGCAGCAAACCGGACAGGTGCAGGAAGAAGTTGCTCCACGATCCTACAGAGTCCAGGTGGACAGTGGTCTGCTGTTGAGAAGGAACCGCATAGATCTTCAGCTGCTGCAGAGTCAGAGGGACACTGTGGCCCAGGAAGCAGTCCAGCAGGACACAGCTGGATCGGCAGAACCGGCTAGTAGTGGGCCTGATCGTGCTGACCATGGTTTGACAAAAGTGCAAGCATCACCACCTGCTGCAGGGTTGTCGAGACCAAAGAGACATGTTCAGCCACCTAAGAGGCTGATCGAGACCTGTTGAGCACTTTGTGGGTTGTTGGGAATTGATGACATGTTCATAAGCTGTTCAGATGTTTAGATAATTTGCACTTTATTATTTTCTTCTTCAATGTAAAACAAAGTTTACGCAGAAAGTTGTTTACAAACAGTTACAATGCCAAGGAGTGCTAAGTTAAAAAATTTCATTTTTTTATGTCTTCGCGTAAGGATAAATCTTTCTTTAAAGGGGGGAAGATGTGGTGTTATGTGTTTAATAGAAGGACAACTACATTACCCAGCATGCTTGGTAGCAGGCTGGGGGGTACACGTGCGGGGGACAAGTAAAGACGCTTGGCTTAGAAACACGTCTCGTCTCTTTGTCATATAAAATAACAAGACAACACACCAGCGGGAACCCTTCACGGAGTGGTGGCGCCACCAAACACAGTCTGCACGGACTATCTCGTGTACAAAATCTTCTTGACCAGGGCTGGATCAGAAAGTCTACTTCTTCCTACTCATCTCCAGTGGTCTGTGTTAGGAAGAAGGACAAGAGTTTGCGTCTGTGTATTGATTTTAGAGGCTTGAATCGGAAAACCATCCCCGACCGCCACCCTCTTCCACGCATCCAAGATCTGTTAGACAGTCTGGGGGGGTACTCATGGTTCTCCATACTCGACCAGGGTAGTGCATACCATCAAGGGTTTGTCGATGAGAGCTCCAGACATCTGACTGCCTTTAGCACACCCTGGGGGCTTTATGAGTGGACCCGCCTCCCATTTGGTCTAACAAACGCCCCAGCGGCTTTTCAAAGATGTATGGAGGGAGTTCTTGACGGGTTAAGGGACGACTGCTGTTCTCCATACTTGGACGACGTTCTCTGTTTTTCCAAGACTTTTCATGACCATGTTGAAGATCTGAGACGGGTGCTCTGTCGCCTGCGAGAGTATGGTATCAAATTACGTCCAAAAAAATGTGACCTGTTTAAAAGCCAGGTCAGGTATTTAGGACGCTTAGTGACTCGCGAAGGTGTTCAGATTGACCCTGAAGATATTGAGGCAGTTCAGCATTTGAAAGAGAAAGAGCCAAAGAATGTGGGAGAGGTCAGAGCCCTCTTAGGTTTTTTAGGCTGTTACAGAACATTCATACAGGACTTTTCTAGGATAGCAAGACCTCTGTTTCAGCTGATAGAGAGTCCTAGTGAGCCTAGCCAGAGAGCTACCAAGGTTAAGTCAAAAAATACTAAGAGTGGTCAGCTCTTATCCAAAACCCCTGTTTATTGGACACCAGATCATAGTGCTGTAGTATCACGCCTGGTGGATATGTTAACCAGTCCACCCATTTTGGCTTATCCAGACTATGACTTACCTTTTGTACTCCACACAGATGCCTCGAACGAAGGTCTGGGTGCTGTGCTCTATCAACAGCAGGGAAACAAGCTCCGGGTTATTGCTTATGGCTCCAGGACACTCACGCCTGCTGAGAAAAACTACCATCTCCATTCTAGCAAGCTTGAGTTCCTGGCGTTAAAGTGGGCAATCTGTGATAAATTTAGAGATTACCTCTATTACGCCCCCACTTTCACAGTATACACGGATAATAACCCCCTTACATATGTTTTGAGCTCAGCCAGGTTGAACGCAGTCGGACATCGTTGGGTGGGTGAATTAGCCGACTTTCATTTCACCATCAAATATCGTCCAGGCAAGTCAAACACTGATGCTGACACTCTGTCAAGACACCCAGTGCATCTTGATGGTCACCTGAAAGAGTTCACAGAGACAGTGTCCCCTGATGTAGTCTCCGCCATCTGGCAGGGAGACACAGCTGTAAAAGACGGTGATGTGCCGTGGGTGGCTGCATTACAGCTGCAGTCGGATGTAAATGACGCACACTTTGGAGGCACCCCTGTCATCACACCAGAGAGTGTCAGAGATGCACAGAAGAAGATGCTCCTATCTGTGAGGTGATAAACCTAAAGAAAAATGGATGGAGTCCTCAGGATAAAGGAAAGAGACAAATGGGACGAGAACACGCAGACTGGTACACGAATGGAACAGACTCAGACTTGACAAAGGGATTTTGTACAGACAGACAGGACAGAGGAAACAGTTGGTTCTCCCCAGTAAACTGAAGGCCACTGTGTTAAAACACCTGCATGATGACATGGGACATGTGGGCGCTGATAAAGTCATACATTTAGCACGAGAAAGGTTTTATTGGCCTTTTATGCAACAGGACATAGAAGATTATGTGATTCGCCAGTGTCAGTGTATTAAACAAAAACATCCAAACAGACCAGAGAGAGCACCTATGGGTTCTATAACAACCAGTGCCCCATTTGAGCTCATCTCAATTGATTATTTACATCTTGAACAGAGTAAGGTGGTTATGAGTACATTTTAGTCCTGGTAGATCACTTTACTCGGTTTGGTCAAGCGTATGCCACAAAAAACAAATCTGGCAGACAGCAGCCGAGAAAATCTTCTATGACTTTATCCCTCGCTTCGGGTACCCTGCAAAGCTACATCATGATCAGGGCCGGGAGTTTGAAAACAGTCTCTTCCAGAGACTTCAGCAGCTCGCAGGAATTTCCCACTCACGAACCACTCCCTACCATCCGCAGGGAATCCTGTCGAGCGCCTGAACAGGACACTTCTACAGATGCTCCGCACTCTGCAGGAGGAGAAAAAACAGAGTTGAAGGATCACCTACCTCACATTGTCCACGCGTACAACTGTACAAGACATGAGGGAACAGGTTATTCACCATTTTTTCTTCTTTATGGTAGAGCTCCACGTTTGCCTGTAGATATGCTCTTTGACTTGAAACCTGAAGAGGGACCACGGTCCAGGCAGAGTATGCACAGAATGGGCTTCACGCATGCAGGAAGCATACAAAATTGCTTCAGAAACCAGTGGGAAGCATTCAGCTAAGGGAAAGAAGTATTATGATCAGCATGTGAAAGGCATTACACTGCAGCCTGGAGATCGTTGGTCTTGTCAGGAATCTGTCGGAGAGGGGTGGTCCGGGCAAACTTAGAGCTTATTGGGAGAAAAAGGTTCATCGAGTGGTTGAAAAGATGGGAGACGGACCTGTTTACAGAGTTCAACCAGATACAGGAGAACGCACTCTCCGTGTGCTGCATCGCAACCTCCTTCTGCTACCTGTTAATGATTTGCCTTTAGAAGTCCCACCGAGTCAGTCCGCACCTAGACAGAGACAAAGACAGACAGACTGTTACAGAAACAACAGAGAGACAGTGGAGCAGGAGTCTGAACACTCTGAGGAGAGGAGGAATACACATATTGCCTTCAAACAATCCCAGTATACAGCAGGAGGAGAGTCAGACCGGCAAGTCCTCAGTCTAACCCACCAGATGAGCTCCGACCAATAGCCCCAGAGTTTCAACCACTGAGACATACTGAAATGTCAACTGAACAACAACGTGATCCTGTCACCGTCCCAGATCCAGTGCAGACACCAGATCAGCAGGCAGCTGTTCCACCACCAGCTCAGGAAGTACAAGGAGAACTCATAACTGATGACACCGCGGAGGAGGCTGATTCAAGAGAGCAGGAGGACAATGATGAGCCTGCAGTGGAACTGTCTGAGGAGGAAGTGCAACCTGTGAGGAGGTCAGCTCGAGCACAGAGACCTCGAGAAATGCTCACATATGACACTCTTGGACAACCATCATACCAGTCTTGGGGACCAGGTGCAAACCTGATGTTCGCCTATGCCCCTTACCCCATGTCTCATCTCCCATTACCCCTCAATCCATGTCCCATACCCTCCTTTTACCCAGCTTTCCCCGAACATTGTTTCTACCCTGCACAAGCAGTGTGGACATGCTAGAGACACACAAAGACTTGAAGGACAGACGAGACCAGACTTCACTGTACACATACCCACCTACACCTGCACACACTTACACACACATGCTTACACATACACACCTACACTGGCACACACTTATACATATACACACATAACTGTACGTTGACAATTGGACTGTTTTGAGACATTTTCTTTTAATATTTTTGTTAGTTTGGTTCTAGATGTCTGGAGACATCTCTTGAAGCAGGGGAGAGTGTAGTGGGTCTGAAATAGCCACATATAGTTTATTATGTTAACAGACACCCCCTCTTTTTCATTTTAATATTTGAACCTTTATACGGTTTGCAGAAATCATTGCCACTTTGCACCAGTAGAGGGTGCTTTAACACCAGTGGGTCCAAGCAAACAGTCTACGCTCTGTTTTTGCTCTGCGCATGTGCAACGAATAAAATACACTGCGCAGCAGTAGCGTGAGCTGACAACTCTCGTGTCGTGTGTTTGGATCCACAGGTAGTTATACCGTAGCTCAGCCGCTCAGCGCCCGCCGCCTGAGTGGCTCATGCTGCCGGACCAGAGACCCCTAGCTCTGGCGCCGGTAACACTCGCTTACTGGACCCACTGCTGCTTTGGCTCCGCCCTTTAGTTCGGGACTCTCTCCTGTTCGCTCTCTCTCTCTCTCTCTCGCTTTCTCCCCTCGCTCGGAGAAACGGCGCTGACACGTCGTGGTGCCGCCGAAGCGACCACGGAGTTATTGCCTTCATTTTAGACTCTTAACAGCGTGTAAATTGTATCATCAACCTATATTTACTCTTTTTAGGTTTTGTTTCTTTTCGTTTCTTAGTTGACGTTGTGTTCTTTTAGACGATCTGGTCACAATTTATTTGCCTGTCTGTGTGAGGTGTGTGTGTGCGTGTGTGCTCGTCGCGTCTAATTGTTCCTTTTCTTTGTGGACAGGTGCTGTGGGCCACGGCGGGGACCCAACCCCTGGTGGAGGGCGTTTTCATCACACCCCTCGTGTGTGGTTTTGTTTGCAGTAGCACGGGTGTTTTTAGTTTGTTTATCTCCCCTAATTGAGTTTTACCCGCTGGTGGGGCCCCAGCCCTGCCCACCCCTTTTGTTAATTTAACTTTTATACAGCCCGAGTTATATTTTGTTGAGTATTGGATGAAATAAAATTGTAGTGCATAACCCTCGATCCCGTCTCTGCCTCTGGAATAGAAGTTATCTGCGCGTGCCTGTTCTCCGGTTAATTCCTGGGGTGAAATTCCCCAGGTGGCGTTGTCGTCACCCGTTCCACCTCTCCCCACCCCGCCACACATGGTTGCACCTAATGTTTTTTAACGTAATATTAAGAAAGGTCTGTGTGTGAGTGAGTGTGAGATTGAGTGAGTGTGTAAGTGACTAAGTTCCGCAAGCGCCCACATGCGCATTTACGCGTACATAAGCGCACATGCTCGCACACTCGAACATAATGGTTTTATAACGTAATATTTGGAAAGGTATATTGTGCATGTGTGTGTGTGAGTGAGTGTGAGATTGAGTGTGTAAGTAACTGAGTTCCTAAAGTGCGCAATTATGCGCACATTCGATTAAGGCAGACCTGGTGACAGGAGGAACTCCACCCCAGAATGGAACCCGTCGCCCAGTCAATGTGGGGGTTGTGACGACGGAGCCAGGGGTAACCAAGGATGAGTGGGAGGTGAGGTGACTTCAGGACATGGAATTGTATGGTCTCGTGGTGGTTGCCCGACAGAAGCATGTGGATGGGCGTGGTCTGGCGAGTGACAGTCCCTAGGAGATGGCCATCCAGGGCGCTGGCAGGAACTGAATGTGGTAACGGAACCCGGTCGATACCCAGCTGGACGGCGAGCTCCTCATCGATCAGGCTGACATCAGCCCCGGAGTCTATGAAGGTGGCGAGGGTGTGAGAGCCCCCCGCCAACAGAAGCTGGACGTGAAACAATGGCCGTGGGCAGGGGGCCGAGTCTTGAGTCCGGCTCAGCAGTCCGCCCCTGTCTACTGCTGAGCCCTCCCCTTTTACTGGGCAATGAGAGACAAAGTGCCCAGCCTGTCCGCAGTAGAGACAGAGGTTCCCCTGTCGTCGTCGCTCTCGCTCCGCCGGAGTCAGGCTGGTGCGTCCCACCTGCATGGGTTCGGCCCCCCCAGATGCGGGCCCTGTGAGAAGGTTGGAGGCGGCTGGAGATCCTCGCAGGCGGGCAGACGGCCGGTGCTCCGCCTCTCCCTGGCGTAGCTCTCTTCTCCTTTCCTGGACGCGCCTGTCCAGCCTTGAAGTCAGGTTGATGAGTCCATCAAGGGAGGGCGGAAGATCAAAAGGAACCAACGCATCCTTTATATATGGCGCTAGCCCATTGAGGAAGGCGTCGCACTGGGCTGCTGGGTTCCAGTCACTGAGCCAGGCCCGGGTACGGAAGTCGATAGCGTAGTCAGCAATGGACCGACTTCCCTGCTTCACACGCTCATGAGTCCCCCGGTGGCATCCGGACCCAGAGAAACAGGCCCAAAAACCTTCCGAAGCTCCGCAGAGAAGGCCTGGAAAGAGGAGCAGGCCGATGTGCCCCTCTCCCACTCTGCCGTTCCCCACAGGCGTGCCCTGCCAGTCAGGTGATTGATGGTAAAGGCGACCCTCGCCGCCTCCGAGGCGAAGGTGTAGGGCTGCAGAGTGAACAGGATTGAACAGTTCGTGATGAACGGGTTGCAGCCCTCTGGGTCCCCAGAATAACGCTCTGGGGTTCCCACCCGGGCTCTGGAGCAGTGCCTGGTGGGGGAGCAGGAACCGGAGCGGCCGGTTGCGACACAGAGACCACCAGCTGTTGGACCTGGGTGGCTACTGACCTTAATGCCCGCTCCAGGGCCGACGCTGTCTCCTGAGCCTCCGCAGCATTGGAGGCTAGCTGGGCCTCGAATTGTTGGAGCCTTCCCTCCACTTGGCCCAAACGAGACTGAGGTGGTGACGAGTGTGCTGGGTCCATGTTTTGGCCAGATTGTACTGTCACGGGTGCAGTTAGGACCCAAATGCAGCACTCTGAAAAGCTGGACCGTAGTAAAGACTTTTATTAACCCACGGGCAAACAGGAACTCAGGCAGACCAGGAAACACAGAAAATAGTCCGTTCCTCCTCTCGGCTCTGGCCCGCACAAAGTCTAGGAGTTGCAGGCTCGGGGAGTGGGACGAGCAGCAGCGAAGTCGGGGCCGGGCGAGAAGTCTAAAAACCAGGTGAGCAGACAGGAACCAGAGACGCTGAGGCAGAAGTCGTAGTCAGGGGCAGAAAGCAGGTAGGTTGTCCGGCGAACAGGCAAGGCAGGCAGAACGAAGACAGGCAGGGTCGGCAACGGGCAAACCAGCAGGGAAACAACGCTGGAAAGTCTTGCATGGACGCAGAGGAACAATCTGGCACCGAGTGAGTGTGAGGCTGGAGAATATATACACTGGTAGGTGAGCTGATTGATGAATGAGGGCAGGTGTGTGATCAGTGACTGAGAGCAGGTGTGTGATCAGAGGGTGTGGTGTGAGCAGGGCAGTGGAAAAGTACTGGGACAGGAGGGAACTGGAGAAAAGGGGCTGTGACAGTTTGTATACATCGTATTCTAACGACAGAAAAACACATTTTAACTAATGACACGTGACAATTTTGCTTCATTTGTTCAACGTAAAAACAGCCGGCCTCGTTGGTTTAAATGGGTGTTTTAGGTCTTTGTGGCGGTTCCGTTTGGAGCCTTTATGTGACCCACAAAGTTGTTGGACCCTTTCCACACCCGTTAGGTGGCAACTTCATCACTAGCAACAAAAGGTGCAGTGAAAATGATTTGAAGGGAAACAGGCAGATAGAACAGACGCTGAGGGCAATCGATGCAACCAGAGACTCTGATGTCATCGATCGGATCGCTGAATTAAGACTTGACGCACCATCGTACAAATTGGATGAAATGCAAAATATCCAAAGAGCCGATAGACAGATAAAAAGATGCACGTTTCTTTAAACCATTTGCTATAATCATTTTAAATATTGAGTAATTATGAGCTGTTCTAAAATAAGACAAATGTTGAGAATGATTCAGTTGCATTTCAGATCTGATGGTCATTCAAACTGTTGCTCTACGGTGTTGAATTTAGCTTTTCCAGGAAATGAGCTACATTTGTGTTGAGGTCGATTCTCAGATGAGTTGATGAGAAATCCCAAAGTTTGACTCACTATTTTTGTTTCATACACAACAGACTGTCTGGTAATGTTCTTTCAACGAGTCATTGGGAAGTTGTGGCCTCAGCAATGACGTCAAACCCTTCTCATCTACGGGAGCTGGACTTAAGCGAGAACCAAAGCCTGAGAGATGCCGTAGTAAAGTTACTGTCTTCTGCAATGATGCATCCAAACTGCAGACTGGAGACGCTCAGGTCAGGAGGCCTCTGTTGGTCTTTTCTAAATTTCTTTACATTTTCTGCTTTTCTCTTCATTTTCATATTTAGAAATGTGTTTTTATTTGCCCCATTTATTCCTTTTCCAGGCTGAGTGACTGCAGTTTATCAGAGATCAGCTGTGTCTCTCTGGCCTCGGCGCTGAGGTCCAATCCCTCCCATCTGAGGGTTCTGGACCTGAGTCAGAACCAGCTGAAGGATCCAGGAATGAAGCAGCTCTGTGGTGCTCTCCAGGATCCTCTCTGTGAGCTGGAGACTCTCAGGTCAGTCAGAGATGATCCAGTACTTTCCCAGGTGTAACTAGTTAGACAATAACTGTTTACATGTTTGATCTTTGTTATAAACGTAGTGTTACAGTTCTCAGAAAAAAGACCACACAGGACAGATTTGCAGTATTAAATTGGTTGTGGAAATCTGTCCCATGTGAGGATGGTCATCAATGACTAGAAAGGAAGTATCAGTTGTAGATTTGTCTTGTTTTATTTTAGGCTGGCCACAAAACCGCCCAAACATTCAGACCAATCAAAAATGGTTCTTCCTGTCTTTTAAAGATCAGAAGGAAAACTAGAAACCCCAAAAAGAAAGCTGCTGCAGTGTGCCATGCCCCTTCTCTCCTGAGAAAAGCCATCCCAAAAAAGAGAAAAGCCCAAGTGTGAAGTGAGCACCCTGTTAAACCTTGGTACCGAAAGCCTGCAGTCATTCTCATCTTAGGTGGCTTCATTCCAGCCAGAAGCCCAAAGCTGCCTCCCTCTTAAAGGGGCAGCAGGTCAGTCCAACCACAGAAACCTTCATGAAGATCTGAAGCTTTCAGCATCCACAATTGTTGCACCTCACTTCCATTGGAGTCCAAATCAGGAGTCAACAAGTTGATTCTACACTGATTCTACACAATGCAACCATTTTAAAAAGGTTTCCATCCATAAGTTTTCACACATTTTTAGATAAATCTGTTTGTTCATCGCCTCCTTCTTTTGTAATGGTCATTAAAGAAAATGACCTGATTGGAGTTTTTCTCCTCACAAATATGACTTTCTATGAACGATGCAATAAATGCAGCTTGCAATCTAAGACAATATGGAAGTATGTGTATATAATAGTAGTGGAAGTAGCTCATAAAATAATACATTTGCTCTTCTCATCGAATCTCTCTATGTTATTAAAGAAAAACCTGCTCTTACTCAACAACATCTAAGACATCAACCAAAAATCCTAATTTTCTATAATCTAATATAAAACAGTAGAGAAGACTCTTTCTGCAGAGACACTGGTGGCAGGAATGCAGAAGTATCACCTGCTCAACTTGGAAGGTGGAGCAGAAACCACCAGCTGAGAAGGTCCTCAGCAAGAGGAAGTGGTGGAGAACCATGAAACTTGCTCAGCTCCACCTCAGCTCCAGAGACGGGCTGAGCTGGAGCTGTGGCACCAGGTATCGCCCAGAAGAGCCTCCAACAAACAAGCTCTTCTCTTGGGAGGAGAGGGCTTTGAATCTCAGCTCAGTGTGCTTGTCTCTAGTAGGTGGCAGCTGCACCTTTTCCTGAGGTCCTTGTTGATGCCCTGAGGGGAATTGATGCTCCTGCAATGTTTTCTGGCAGCATTGAGCTTGCAGTGGGGCAATCAAACACACTGTGGGGGGGCTCTCTTTCCTTCTCTCATCTGGAGAACAAGTGACACCAGCTGCCATTGTTGGAGAAATGTGCAGTCAGGGGAACTCTGCGTCCAGACTATAGCCACCCTTCCAGCATCCAGCAGTGTCTAAAACCTTTGATTTGGTTTCACCAGAGAGTGTAGGGATTGCAGGGTCACTGCAGCATCGCCCACAAGCTGTCAGGAGTGGGTCGCTTTGGCCCAACTCCTGACAAGAGTTGAGTGCTATTGAGAAATGTGGTCTCACAAACTTGGAAGGCATTTTGACCTACACACACTTTACATACGGTGTAGATCTTGTCCAACCGCCCTGAAAGAACCCAAAATAGGAACATACGGCAGATAAGCCGGTGCAGGACCAGAGGTTTGTTGCTTGTAAGCTGTGTTTTGCTCTGGAACATGTTGATTTTTATTTGTCTTCTCTCAAAATAATTGTTATTTTAGACTAAGTGAGTGCAGTTTATCCAAGACCAGCTGTGATTCTGTGGCCTCAGCTCTGAAGTCCAACCACTCCCATCTGAGGGTTCTGGACCTGAGCCACAACCCGTTGCAGGATTCAGGAGTGAAGTGGCTCTGTTCTGGACTGGAGAGTCCAAACTGTAAACTGGAGAGGCTCAGGTCAGTCTTCATTTTTCTACCTATATACCAGCTGCTAAGATGGTGAAGTGAGGCTGTTCTCAACACTGCTGTGATGCACCACATTAAAAAAATTCCTTGTAATATCGTGAATTCAGGTCTGACCCAACTAAGAACTAACGTAGGTTTAGTACTGACGCAGATAACATGCAGACCTGCACCGTATAACCTCATCCTGCATTTTTCAGATTAGACTACTGCAGGTTATCTGAGATCAGCTGTGGCTCTCTGGCCTCGGCGCTGAGGTCCAATCCCCCTCCCATCTCAGAGAACTGGACCTGAGTGGGAACCAGCTGCAGGATTCAGGAGTGAAGCTGCTCTGTGGTTTTCTCCACTTTCCAAACTGCCGACTGGAAACTCTGGGGTAAACACCATTCTCAAAAATGTCCATTATTCCATCCGAGGGTCCTCACACTTTCTGAGTGTGTGTGTTGTGCCCAGTTCCTTCAGGAGGGGGGGCCACACGGGGACCACTTATTCATGATAAATTGATTTAAGGACAATGAAAAAGCCGACAGATGGGAACCAAAATTAGACAAAACTAGGTGAGGGTGCCTGGTAGACACCAGCCAATGAGGAGGGAGATGGTGAGGGGGACAGGAAGTCATCTAAGACAGGTTGTGCCTTTAAAGATGAGCCACAGGTGAGATGGATCTCCATGATGAGATGGGAGGGAAAGAGGTGGGAGAACCTGGGAAGAGTGAGGGCCCTAACAATATATATTCTCCTTTGGAACAGTGCAAACCCGAGAGGTTGGAATTGTGGTAATTACATATTACTATCATTTTTTAACCTGTAACTAAATTAAATATTTACAGATCATGCCTTTGATTAACCTTTCAGATTAATACTGGTTTCACTTATAACCTTATAAAAGTTTCCCTTCTTTATTTAGATTAAGGGTCTGCAGGTTATCAGAGATCGGCTGTGACTCTCTGGCCTCAGCTCTGAAGTCCAACCTCTCCCATCTGAGGGTTCTGGACCTGAGCTTCAGCACGTTGCAGGATTCAGGAGTGAAGCGGCTCTGTTCTGGACTGGAGAGTCCAAACTGTAAACTGGAGAGGCTCAGGTCAGTCTTCATTTTTCTACCTATATACCAGCTGCTAAGATGGTGAAGTGAGGCTGTTCTCAACACTGCTGTGATGCACCACATTAAAAAAATTCCTTGTAATATCGTGAATTCAGGTCTGACCCAACTAAGAACTAACGAAGGTTTAGTACTGACGCAGATAACATGCAGACCTGCACCGTATAACCTCATCCTGCATTTTTCAGATTAAGGGACTGCTGGTTATCAGAGATCAGCTGTGGCTCTCTGGCCTCGGCGCTGAGGTCCAATCCCTCCCATCTCAGAGAACTGGACCTGAGTCAGAACCAGCTGAAGGATTCAGGAGTGAAGCTGCTGTCTGATCTCGTAGAGAATCCACACTATGGGCTGGAGACATTGAGACGCAGTTGGTTGAAGCCAGTCACCTCCCGCTCATCTGCTGCATCACTCACTGACCACTGGTGAAGAGCATCTGTGGAAACATCTGCCGTCTACTCCCCCTCCATAGATGAAAAATTCAGTTTTTAAAAAGCGCTGGTGGACTTTCAGGAGATCAGTCGATGGTCGATAAAGCAGAAGCAGCTTCCCCTTGAAGTTAAATTAGTTCCTGGTATCACACAATGCATCTTTATAAAGTTCTAAATGGCTCCTCGGCCACTCTTAGAAGCATGAAAACAGTCTCTTAATTGTCTCTTCAAATGTCTGTATTATACGTTACTATTTTACATCATGCCTTCAGAATCTTTAGGGTTTAGTATTTACTGTCTCTGTGACATGGAGCATTGGAATATTTCAGCTGCAGCCAGCAAAAACCCATCAGAATGACGGCTATCGGTGGGAACCGCAGGTCATTTGACTTTAGTCAGTCTGGTAAATGTTATAGGATTTATTGCAATCTAATAAAAACTATGAATAAATGTGGGAAATAGGAAATAAAAGAAGCAAAATGACCAAATAAATCTCCCATGAATACTGTAAATTTAAAGATGTCAAGAATGGAATATCAGCTTAAATGGAATCAAACATAAAGGGAAAAGGCCTCCTTTAAGTTTACTGCAAAAATAAACACAAAATCAAGAGAGCGACACGCGCCAAAAACGTCTCATTCTCTCTTCTGTCTCCACTCATTCTTTTATATTCTCTTAAGATAATGGGGACGGGGTCGTGTGATAACAAAACAAGCTAATTGGGGACTATATTTTTGTTGCAAGAACTTTGGCTCTTCAGAAGTTTCTATGTTGGCTTCCACAGATTGTGCATCCACTAGAAACTCAGTGTTTTTAAGGAACTACCAGGAGTGGCTGGAGTGGAGGCCAATGACGCTATAGCTACATATAGCTACATATAGATCACCGTTATCCTCAACCCAAAAGACCACCAGTTGGCGCAGCAATACTAAAGATAGGAGGTTGTTGTCGTTGCGCAGACGCGGAGTGATATCACACACAAACGTGCCCTATGTTCTATATCCCGTATGTTCGCGACCAAAGGGCGCACCGTATTAAAAGGTGCAGCCTCAGTTACGGGTGCTGTTTCTGTATTTAACACATACATCAGGCGCTCCGGATTATAGGGCGCAGGCATGGTAAACCATACCGCTACCATAGCTTACATACATGCCCGTCTGTAGTGGGCCGCTCACAGCGGGAGCCCCGTCTGTAGTGGGCCGCTCACAGCGGGAGCCCCGTCTGTAGTGGGCCGCTCACAGCGGGAGCCCCGTCTGTAGTCGGCCGCTCACAGCGGGAGCCCCGTCTGTCGTGGGCCGCTCCTAGCGGGAGCCACGTCTGTATTCGGCCGCTCACAGCGGGAGCCCCGTCTGTAGTGGGCCGCTCACAGTGGGCCCCGTCTGTAGTCGGCCGCTCACAGCGGGAGCCCCGTCTGTCGTGGGCCGCTCACAGCGGGAGCCCCGTCTGTAGTCGGCCGCTCACAGCGGGAGCCCCGTCTGTATTCGGCCGCTCACAGCGGGAGCCCCGTCTGTAGTGGGCCGCTCATAGCGGGAGCCCCGTCTGTATTCGGCCGCTCACAGCGGGAGCCCCGTCTGTAGCGGGCCGCTCACAGCGGGAGCCCTGTCTGTCGTGGGCCGCTCACAGGTGTTTCAGGTGTACTGTATTTATTTTCTGTATAAAAATTAAATTTGGTGATCAAAAAGTCTTTTTTCAAACTTGAGTCTTGAAAAAGAGGGTCGTCATATATTCGGGCCAATACGGTAATTCTAATTAAAAAAAAATTTGTAGACCATGTCTGACATGTGCAAGACACAATTCACAAGGAAATCTGAGACCAAGAAGAGGAAAATTTCCTACTCCCCAATATCCATTCCAAACTATACATATGGACTTCATAGAATTAAATAAAAGTGAAGGGAAAAAATACTGTCTAGTCATAATAGATGCATTTTCAAAATGGACAGAACTATTTCCAACAAAAAACCCAGATGCGCTAACAGTTGCTAAAGCACTCTGCAAAGATATCATACCCAGATATGGTATCCCAGAAAAAATTACTGTGATCATGGTACTCATTTTGTAAATCAAGTTGTTAAAAAGATCAGTGTTACGTTTCATATTGATTTAAAACACCATTGCTCCTATCATCCTCAGAGCGCAGGATTAGTTGAAAGAACTAATGGCACTATTAAAAACGGACTGAAGAAATGCATGGAAGAGACGGGGAGACCGTGGACAATGTGTGGATTTGGCTAAGCTCTATATAAACATTACAAGCACCGCAGGCCTTACTCCTTATGAGGTCTTATTTGGAAGACCGTACAGGCTTCCTCAGTTCACAAACTACTGGGAGACAAATGATGAGTCTAATCTAGGTGATTACATGAGAAGAATGTTAGAAAAACAAAAGCAAGGTCATGAAACTGAGGCGCCCTCTGTCTCCCAACAGAACGGTGGAGCCAGGCGACTGGGTCCTAGTGAGGAGCGTAAAAAAGAAACACTGGTATTCACCTGAGTGGGAAGGACCTGACCAAGTTCTTTTGTCTACACCTACTGCTGCTAAAATAGCTGAAAGATCAACCTGGGTACACCTCACTCATTGCAAGAAGGTCATTTCTGTTGAAAACTCCGACCGGGAAGGTGATGCAAAGTCTGATAATAGGGTGGACTTAGACAAATAGAGTCTGGGTAGAGCCGAAAGTCAGTGAAGGTTTCAGAGCCGCCGACTCACTTAGGGGGGCTATTTCAACAGGTTATGATCTATTGCTGTTCAGGAACAGTGTACTGGTTTCACAAACTCTACGAGGACGGCAGCAGGTAAATATAGACAGAAGCCAATACAGAAAAATCCAGAGGATTGGCTGGGGCTGTAGTATGCTAGCCTCGGTGCTAGCTGTAATCATAGTATTCCTGATAATCATAATAGTTATACAAGGTCTCCAACTCAGTTGAAACCCAATAAGTTTAAATGACTCCCAGGTGGCGACAGAGAGAGTTGGAGTGTCTATTCTCTTCATATGCGTGTTTTTATTTGTATGGCACCTGGTATTCCCAGGCGGTCTCCCATCCAAGTACTAACCAGGCCCGACCCTGCTTAGCTTCCGAGATCGGACGAGATCGGGCGTTCTCAGGGTGGTATGGCCGTAAGCAAGAGCAGGTGCAAGAAAATGGCCTTTTGAAGTTAATACACTCAAACTTATTTTCTTGAAACACTTATTCTGGTGGAGGTTGTCCATTTTGCTTTGTCACAGTCCAAACCTCAATGTTGGAGCAGCCTCCAATCCATTCCCCCCAAAAAGAAAAGGCTATACAGACTATGAGCGTCATATCATCAAATCTGCCTAGAACGGCTCTTGGATAAGAGGTGAAACGCCTTCAAAAAAATCAAACAAGATTCAACTCCGATAAATGAAATCAACTTAAAAGCAATGTGCCATGGCCGGGAATCGGTGCCATGGCCGGGAATCGATCCCGGCCCGGTGCGGGCCAGTTGACAATTGCTGTAACAGACAACCTGATTGAAACCTCCTGAAGACCCCAGAGGGAGAGTTCGAATCCAGCTTTGGGCATTATCAAAGAGAAGATATTTGATTGAAAAATTCACCATCATAAAAATGTTTAAAGAGCATAGCAGTGTCTGTGAGGTTTATGAGTCACAAATGCTGCTCTTTTTAGGAGCACAGCCATCTATTAAACTGTAGTTTGTGTCATGGCATAGTTTTATTGACAAATTCTAAATTGCAAGTAGCAGATATGAACAGGGAAATGCTACGTTATCTGCTTATTCTCTTACAAATAATCTGATGAGATAGGTGTGGAGTTAATTCAGTTGGGGATAGACAGATGGAATATTAGTGTTGTTAGTATGATACTTGAGTTCTTTAGATATTGTTTTCAATTCAGGAATCTGCCGCCTTGAGTTGGCTTTTTTTTGAAGACAGAAATGTTGACAATAGTGTGGACCAAAGTGGGAAATTCTATTTTATTTAAACACACACGCACGCACGCACACGCACACACACCACACAACACACACACCACACACACGCACACACGCACACACGCACACGCACACACGCACGCACACACACACACGCACACACACACACACACACACACACACTCATGGCCGGGAGCTAAACGGCCCTAAACCGTTTCCCATTCATTTTCAATGGTAGTGCTAAACCACTACGGACGCAATATATTTCCGGCCGCTATCATCCCGTGGCGCTGTTCTGCCGTTTCGATGAAGAGCGGCTCCTCTCCGGAGGATCGGCCATTCTTGGTTCATTCTTTGGTAAACTTCGCTGAAGGTAAGTTTGGGCTTGATTTCCTACTAAATTAATGAGGAAACTTTTCGTAATTGTGCATAGGCTGTGGTCAATTTTGTCCTAAATTAGCAAGGAACGTGTTATAATTGGCCCTAAATTATAATGTACTGTATTTGTCATGCTACAATATACTCATATCTTGTCAAGCTAGTTTTTCATAAATTAAATGACGCGACAGTGATGAATGAACTTGTTCATATTTTATATTCAAGTAACCGATTTACTTGTCGTGGCACTGAAATCTCGGTATTATTATTATTATTATTACTCTAATTATTATTAGTAGTAATATTAGTAGTGGTAGTATTACATGTTATTACATCAAATGTGTGTTTTTGTTTCCAATGTCTTTGAGAGGGGATACTGTCCTCCTGCCCCCCCCCCCCAACATGTTCTCTCACACACACACACACAGACACAGACACAGACACACCACACAAACACACACCTACACACACACACACACCATCACTTTCCAGTCTTTTCCTCACTAGCCACACCAGGTACTGACCTTCTGAACTCCTGAATCGACACCCCAACAACCTTGATCTTACACTTTCACACCTACATGATAATTGCATGTGTGCGCACACTCACAAACACAGACACACACACACACACACACACACACACACACACACACACACACACACACACACACAGACACAGAGCTTTACACATGGTACCACACTTTATCTTTTACTGCCCTAAGATTCCTTTGATCACATTTATCAGGTGTGATTTGAAAAATGGGTGGAACTGTTTTATCAGTGTCTAATAAAAATGAGAAAATTAATAGACATTTTTCCTTTATGTCAGCTCAACATGCAGAAGCAATTCGCCTTTTTCCCTGGAAACTTCGGGTCGTGTTCCGCAAGGGGCCTCTTGGGTTTCTCCTCCAGGAGCCATCTGATGAAGCCAAACGGGTGAGTTCCACTCCTCAGGACAAGTCTGCGACCATGAGGGAGGACCTCGTACGGCAGAACGCTTTGGCCGTCATCCAGCAAAGAGGGGGGGGATCCCTCAGATAAGATGGAGGTGCTGGGAGACTATGTCCTGCAGTTTGGTAAATATAAAGGGAAGTCATTCAGATGGCTTTTGCAGAATGACGTAGGATCCACCGTGTATCTGATCAAGAACGTGCAGAGCGAGGAGGCAGCAGGTCTCTGTATGGCTGACAGCCACAGTAAGGACAGCCTCCAGTCATTTGGGAGTTATGCCCTCAGTTTCCAAGAAATCCAGGCTCTCCTCACTTATGAGGCCGGAAGAGGGGATGGAGTGACTGCCTCATCTGAAGACGACCAGCTGGTTGGATTTGGTGCCCGAGCCAAGAGCAGGTGGAAGGAGTTCTGGGACAGCAGAGGTGATGGCTATGCTGATTTTGTCACAGGCAGGCGCTGCGTTCCAGGCACACGAATGTCCAGGTTGCAGCAGAACCTGCTGAAGAGGCAGCAGCCCACCACATCTTCCACACCTGCTGAGCATCCCATGAAGGCCCCAGCTGAGCCCCTGGGTATGCGCATTCCTTCATGTGACAAGTTCAGCTTTGGGAAAAGGTTTTTTTCTTTTCTACTAATAACCTGTAGCCGGTATTTTTGTCTTTAACACAGCCATGGAGGAGGACGTGGAGATGGAAAGGGAGATGCTGAGCATCCATAACTCTGATCTGCAAGTCCAGAGCTGTAAATACACCGTTACCACATTTATTTCATGTCAGACAAACAAAGTCCATGCCGTATCTAATTTCTATTGTTTTTCTTTTCATCTGTGTGCAGATGCTATGCCAGTAGCAGCAGCCGCCCTGCCGAGAGTGCCACCAGGAGCAAAGACAGGTTTCTGAAAAATAGGTTTCAGAGCTGGAGTTCCGTTCCTTTCCATGAAGAATTCCTCTCCAAATCTGAAACTTATCTTATTATTTTTGTGTTCTTGATGTTCTGGCCGAGTTCCTTTAATATTACTCTTCATATGTTGGTGTGATAATAACCGTCGTGAGGACTATGAATTGATCCGTGCAATGATGAACTGATATTGACTATGAGGAGGAGGGTAAGTGTTTGTTTTTGTTCTCTTTGCTGCTTCGTTGAAAAACAGTTTCGATGCACGGGTACTAACACGCGAATGCATGTTTGTTGACCGAGTCACAATGCTCCTC
Organism: Takifugu flavidus; assembly: GCF_003711565.1. NCBI lineage: Eukaryota > Metazoa > Chordata > Actinopteri > Tetraodontiformes > Tetraodontidae > Takifugu > Takifugu flavidus. The sequence continues at coordinate 995,901 of NC_079521.1, forward strand.
CTGCTCGGCCTCAAGAGCGCTGATTAACATTGTCATTTCAATTGGTGTGAATGAGACCATTATATTGTTTTAATTTTAATGATGTAAAATTCTAAAAAGCAGGAGGAGTAACGATAAGGCTGCTTGAATTTCTACTAATAACGGCGTCTTCACAACTCATTGAATCTGAACTGACTAAACTAATGTTGTCTTTTTAGTTGCATCTGCCACACGCTCCAAAGCCCCACCTAGAGATACCGCTGAGCTACAGGCATCACTAGTTGATGGTAAAAACATTGTAATTCTGTTCATCCAATCAAGTGTTCTGCTAACTGCAGCTGCCTTAAATAAAGTCATTTCATTTTTGAAAATGACCGTACCTGCAGCTGTTCCAGCTTCACCAGGTGTGAAGAGGAAGAGACCTGTGCCCCTCCCCCCACAGCTGGCCTTCCTGGTGACAGAGACAGAGGGTCTCACAAAGGTAGAGGAGCCCCACTCAACTTCAGGTATGTTTCCTTTTCTTTTATTTAGGGCTGATGAACAACCTGATGTCTCTGTAATGTCCAGCTGACTGTTCTTTCCATGTTGTCATCAGGTGAAGTGACTGTAATTTCTTAATAGCAAGTCTGCACTTGTTTTCAGGACCTGACTCTTGCACGGCACAGACCTCTGACGGCAGAGTGCCTCCTTTGACGGACTCTACCCAAGACCAAAAGAGTGGTATGTTAAACCATGGAAATTTCCCCCATTCCGTGGGGTGTTGAACAATAATAAAGTGTCCCGGGGTGATTCAAATTGACACGATTCTTTGTCACTGACATGGAAAAAATCTGAGGTGTGAGCTCTGGAATGAAACCAAGTGTCCGAGGCGCGTGTGTGTTTCCTTGTATCATGTGTTTATATCATGTGAGGGCGGGGGCACTGAAATTGTCTCTTCAGTAATGATAACTTTATGTTGTTCAACTGTCTTCTTTACTTTATCCTAGTTCCCATAGCTCCTGTTCCCATGCCTGTCCCTGACCACGACATGAGCAAGTGGATCTGCTCACAACATCAAAAGCTGTGGATGAGGACGGAGCTTCAACAACTTGGGTTGTGGCCTGGGTCCCGACCAGTGCATAACCCTGGGAACGCAATTTCTCTTTGGCGTCTTCCTCCTCAGCCGGAGCTACTGGACATGGTGGCTGAGCTCCCGTCCCCCAACTTTTTTCAGCTCCATCCATTTTTCATTTGGAAGCCAGAGAGCCACATCATGGTCAGGTTGAGGAACAATGACATCCTGCCGTGCCTCCATAGCTGTCCTCGTCCTCAGGTGGTCTCTGCAGGCGTGGGCAGACCTCCAGTGATCGTCAGCGTCCGTGGCCAGTATTTGATCTTTTCCTCGCGACTCTGCTGCAAGGCCTGTCGCAGGAACTGGTCCGCTGACAACCCTCCATGGGTGGAGAAGCTGCCCGTGCGCTTTACTAACCTTTTGCCTGCATTCCTGACTCACAAGAAGGCTGCGTGCAAGTCGGTAATGGATGAACTGCGGCGTTCTGGCAAGTCACCGACCGATATGGCGAACCAGGTGAATGAGCTCATGCACCTCAAGTATGAACGAGCTCACCTGGCGTATCTGCACGCTGTACAGAACGTCAGGGAGGCCGAGGCTGGGGCGTACGGACAGAGAACCATCGGCCAGTACGTGAGGATGGAAGATCGGCCACGTGCTTTCGGGCCATACGAGGACCAAGAAGGTCGGGGTGGGGTGTCTGTGTCCGGATTCTACCTGACTGACTGCCTGCTGGATGAGTTCAAGCGTCAACAGCCGTCTCTGACCAAGCTCCTCCAGGGCACGTTGGGGCAGGTTTTCAGGTCGGACCACACGAGGAAGATGGCGAGGAAGGTGACACTGGCATCTGGAGCCATGTCCAGTTTCGCAGTGATGAATGAGAACTGGCTCATTGTGTCCTGGGTGATGGTTCAGGCTGAGACAGAAAGGTCCCTGCATCCGATGTAGCAAGGAATGGCCCAGAGGTACAGCCACGCTGGGGTGGGAAAGGCCGGCTACCACTGGATGGACAGGTGAGATCAGCCATCTTCTTTGTTTGCCGTCATTCAAACTGAAAAATGCTCTCTGCAAGTCATTGTCTTTGAAGAAATGTTATATTTAATGTTACAATTCTTCCTTTCGAGCTCATATTTCTATGTCTCTGCCTCGCATTTAGGGATCGCTGCGCTCCATTTAAGATCCCGGACTGCGTCCCTGGTGAACATCTGTGCTGGGATGCCTGGAAGACCACCCCTTCCATTGTTGCAGGAGCCACCTCTGGAGCGCTGAGCAACACCTGCGCCTCACGGGCACATTACAACAGCAGCAGCGTTGTGAAGCCAGACTGGTTTCACTGTATGAGGCGCTTTGGACGAGAGTGCACCTCTGAGCACCATCCTCTGTTCAGCCTTTTCTGCCCGCTCCTTTCTGCCGCCTTCTCTGTGGTGGATCAGGAAGACCTGAAGAGGCTCCGTGATGCCTACGAGTTCTGCGGAATCCGTCCAGCCAACCCCACCAAACGGCACGTCCGAGAGCACTGCAGAACTAAAATTCCACAACCCAGCGAGCGGCTGGAGAGAGTGGAGAGAGTTCTGCAGCACTTTCACCTGGCCACGGACCCTAACCATGTCCCACTCTTCAAGCCATCCATGCTGAAGACGTGGCGCGTTCAGAGGGTTCACATCCTCCGTGGTTGCCTCAGTGACCCACAACTGTCTGAGGGGATAATGTACAGGGACGGAGGGACCCTTCAGCTAAACCACGTAGCGGGCGAAGGTGCCAAAGTCCCCGTCTGGATCCCTGTCCGTGGTACATCTCAGCAGGAGGGCTACCATTTCCAGCAGGCCCAGTGGGTCACGGGTACGCAGGTCTCCCCTGAACTGTTCCAGGCCCAGGCCATGACCGGCGTTGTGCGGTGGAACTTTCAGCGACCGGTAGACATGAAGAAGCCCGGCGCCGTCCTCCCTGCTGTCTTTGACCCTGCCTCAATGTGGGAGTTGAACTCTGCTTCCATGGCAGTGACGGGACAAGACAAGTGCCCTGCGTTCGCCTCTCTGACAGAGACACTGGAGAAAGGTTTGGGCTGGAGTCCAGAGAACCGGGCTGCCCTCCGCTCCCTCTGGACTGGGACAAACACAAAATGCAGCAGAGGGATCCGCCTTCGGCTCTTGTGCCCCCTCCCGCTCCAGACGATGCTCCTGGGGCAACACCTTCCTCCAGCGGGGCAACAGCGACTGCTGTGCCGTCGCTTCCCCCTGCGCCACCTGTCAGCTTCCATCTCTCTGCTGCTGGACGTGTAAAGGAGATTCCAGCAGAGGATGACCAGGATCCTGAAAGATCAGTGGGCGGGTCAACGATAATCGGGTTTTTCAGAGCGGCATGTTGGAATTAAGGCCTTCGAATGATTGAAAATAATAGATTTAGTTAGGTTGTGGTCAGTGTATCTCAATCTTTTGATGTGTTAAATATGACACTTTCTGTTATTAAGGGATGGATATTAATGTGTTTTCTCAATAGCCCATATCGCGATAATATGAGTTACTAAGGATGCGTTATTGCTTTGTTTGTGTTCCAGACGTCTCTGGAACTTTGCCCCTGCCGCTGAAGTCCTCGCCGAGGAGCGCCCGCACTGGACCCATGAAGACTGGTGGTGGAGTGTTTGTCTTGGACCACACACGCTGGACTCTTCCCACGAAAGACGCTATTGATAGTTTGCTGCAGTATCATCATGGGGACAAGGACATCCTGAGGCTTGTGGATCCAGACTACGCAGACACGGTCCATCGGTCTGCGGCCGATCCGAACAGCTTGCTCCGCCCCACAACCAGGTTTCACATATCCCGCTATGTGAAGCATCTGGCAAAGCTGTTGAACACCAGTTCTTCTCTGAACACCAGCCCAGAGAAGCTCCTGGAGACTCAACAGCTGTGGTACTCCTTGACAGAGGGGAGTAAAACAACCAGCGTTCCTGTAGTCACCATGGAGACGGCTGTTGTCACTCCTCCCACAGCCGCCCTGCCCACGCCTCTGACGCAGGATTCCATTGAAAAAATTGTGCAGGGCATTCTAGAGATGGAGCAGCAGCAGCAGCGACCAGAGCTGAAGATGAGACAGACGAAACCCTGTCTGGCCTGTGGACAGCCCAAGTCTCCGTATGGGACGGGTGGATCTTCCATCCACTTTTTCTATCAGCAGGGTCCTGTTCGCTACTTCTACTGCTCAAGGAAGGTGCATCAGACTTATGCTGCTGAGGGACTCTCTGACCCCAGAATGCCCTTTGAACAATTTGCCGCGTCAGAGTTTTTCCAGAGGGAGCTGGAGGCCACCAAAAAGCGTGTGGAGGAAAAAGCTCAGAGACAGAGACCCGGCTCCCAGCCACCTGATCGCCTCTGCAGGTTCTGCCATTTGACTCTAAAACAGGGACCAAACAGCCCACAGATACATACAGGGTCCCTGGGGTGGCAGGTAAACACATTTACTGCCCATCCAAAGTCTATTCTCTATATCGGGACAAGGGGGTGGCCCGAGAGAGGACCTGGAAAGAGTTTGGGGCCACTCCTTTCTTTGAGGCAGAGAGACGAAGATGGATGGAGGAAAGGACAAAATGAACTACATGCCAGGAATGCATGTTGCACGACTGTACGTAGTTATGAAATGTAATGTTGCACTATTGTACACACTTTGAGATTTAATGTTGCACTCCTGGACCTGTATATCTCCAGGACCCGGAGGTGTGCAGGTCGGATCACGGCCGACCCTTCCCACCCTGGTCACGGACTGTTTTCCCCCCTCCCCTCAGGCAGGAGACTACGGTCCATTCGGACCAGAACCTCCCACTACATGAACAGCTTCTTCCCCTCTGCCATCAGGCTGCTGAACACCAAGTGACTCATCACTAAGCACCATGAACAGCAGCCAGTCGGACCCATGAACATCACATTACTCCTGCATTGACCTGCACTATTTCTTACCACTTACTATTTATGTATATACTGTATATATGTCTGATTCTATTTTATTTATCTTATTCTAGTGTGGTCTTCTTTATGTTGAATGTCGCAGCGTCACACCATGACAAATTCCTAGTTTGTGTAATACTGTGTATTACATGAACAATGGCAATAAACCTGATTCTGATTCTGATTCTGATTCTGATTCTGGACACACTTTGAGATTTAATGTTGCACTGAGATTTAATGTTGCACTATTGTACATTGTTTTACATTTAATATTTAACTCCTGTACATAGTTTGAGATTTAATGTTTTATGAGTGTGTTTGTGTTTAAATAAAATTGAATTTCCCACTTTGGTCCACACTGTTGTCAACATTTCTGTCTTCAAAAAAAAGCCAACTCAAGACGGCAGATTCCTGAATTGAAAACAATATCTAAAGAACTCAAGTATCATACTAACAACACTAATATTCCATCTGTCTATCCCAAACTGAATTAACTCCACACCTATCTTATCAGATTATTTGTAACAGAATAAGCAGATAACGTAGCATTTCCCTGTTCATATCTGCTACTTGCAATTTAGAATTTGTCAATAAAACTATGCTATGACACAAACTACAGTTTAATAGATAGCTGTGCTCCTAAAAAGAGCAGCATTTGTGGCTCATAAACCTCACAGACACTGCTATGCTCTTTAAACATTTTTATGATGGTGAATTTTTCAATCAAATATCTTCTCTTTGATAATGCCCAAAGCTGGATTCGAACTCTCCCTCTGGGGTCTTCAGGAGGTTTCAATCAGGTTGTCTGTTACAGCAGAATAGCTGTAACGGAAAACCAGCCAATCTGATCGAATCTTCCCAAAGACCCCAGAGGGATAGTCGTCACGCCGTCGTGGTCACGCCGGGCATCTTTACTGGTCCCGTTTTAAACAGGTTCTGTTGGGAACAGGTGTTCTCCAGAACTGTATTCCAGGCTGCTGTGCTGAAGGGCTGTTTTCAGTAGCAATAGAGCCAGAGTGGGCCTGCTCCATATGAACCCCCCCAGGCCGTGCTGTCCTCCTGGCTGAGCCATAATCAGCTCTGGATGGACTGGTTCACGCTTGGACTGAGTCAAGATTTGATAGCTTGACTGATTCTTACAGTTTTTGATCAAACCCCCATCTGCTGATTCCAGGAGATCTTTAAAGGATCTCAGAGCTTCAGATCTATGAAGCCTGCTCAGCCCCCGGCAGCGCTGATGAAACCATTTCATTCCTTCAAAAAAGCAGAACATGAAGCTCCAGAAAAGGTTTTTGTATCAAGTTTCCAACAGAACGAGGACAAGTGGGTAAAAGCGCCACTTTAAAGCCTCCAGGCCTCAGAAAACATCCACCTTTAGGATGCCTGACTTTAGAGGATCGTCGGTTCGCTCCGAGCACAAGAACAAACATGTTTAACCTCAGTCCAAGAACATCTGACCTGAAATGATCAAAAAGCTTCAGCGTAAAAAGATGGTGGAGAGAAAGCTGCTGGGAGGTTCTCAGAAGAGAAGTGGCATTAAAGCCAGCTGGAAGAGTCCAGCCTGCTTCCTGCTCCTCCAAACAGGCGTCTCCACACCAACACTGAGGAACACGGGCTTCTGTTCTTCCTTCTTCTCTTCTGACTATTGTGTGTTTGATGAATGCAGCATCCACTCACTGCCCCCCCCCCCCTCATTTACACTGCTCCTGGTTTCACAATGGTCGTCAGACAGATGCAACCAGAGACACTGATGCCGTCAGACAATAAACCTGAGTGTTGTTGTGTCCGGTTATTAACATGTTCCATGCTTTTCCTTCTGCAACAGTTCATCACACCTGCTCAGGGAAACCTCGGTGTAAAGGAGGTGAAGCCGCGCCTCAGTGACTCTACTTTGCTGTTTTAGAAACTAACAGTTATTAGATGAATATACAGTGTGCACGTACGCGCACACGTATGTATAAACACTTAATACACGCGTGTGCCTGTATGTAGACTTTTTAGCACTTTGGGTTCATAGACTTTTTAGTATTTTGCAGATTCGTGTCTGTATATAAACCAGATCCTCCTGTAATAAAGAACTAAAGGCTGACTGTTGTCACGTGACCTGTCTCCGTCTGTGTCCGATGATGGAACCTGCCTGGAACATCTGGTCCGCAGAAAAAGCAAAACAGCTCACAGAACTGGCCCAGTTTAGACCCAAAATAATAAATAATGAAAATGTGTGACACACTGGAAAAACTATTTGTCATTTATAGTTTCGGTCGTCATCAGAATCCATCATAAATATTCAAACCAACAAACTACACACAGAACCGCAAAGTTTAGAGCTTAAAGGGAGCGACAGGTGAAGATTTAAAGCTCAACGCAGCTGAAGAAGTTCCAAAAAGGAGAAATATCATGTGGTGCTTTACCGCCACCCGGTGGACCGGCGTGGAACTGCAGACAATAGTTAAACGCGCTCCGACACATTCTGACCTCTGCTGCTCCTCCTGGACTCCAGGGCTGCAGAAATATGCTGCTTTTACAAGTCTTTAAAATCTGTCAAGCATCATAAATCTTATTTATTTAACTAAATTAAATAATGGTGGAGAATGGTGTCCGAAAAGCGTCTTTATTTCAAAGTGAACAAGAACAGTTCGGTCCGCGTTCACAGAGAGGCGGAGAGACCTCGAGAGAGTCCAAAACACGTCCGCTCGGAAAACTCTCAAAAATAGTTAAGCCACAGAAGTCAGGGTTTGGGGATGAGGCCGAAAACACTCCGCCGCTGGCAGACGGGAGTTCTGTCCTTAAATCTAACGGGAGATTGAAGAGAGACCGCAGGTGCGTGTGTCTGCGGGGCCAGCTGTGGCTGATGAGCGGCTCCTCCACGCCCCCTGCAGGTAGACACCCGCAACAACGGTCCCAGAAACTGGGAACCCAACAAACGAGTTTTTAAAAGTATTCCTTTCAGACTAAGCAGGAAGACTGAAGACCGACAAGGTGAGTAAACGAAGAGCATTATTGAAAAGAATTGACAGTTGTGTTTGGAGATAAAGTCAAGATTTGAATCAACTAGACTTCATATTTAGTTTTAGCACAAAGCATCATTATGCATTATAAATGAATAGTTCTTAATTAACTTTCTTATAGTCTGGCTTTAGTTATAGTTGAATAGTCTTTCTAAGTGAAGTTTAGTTTATTTTTCTGCTTTATGCGACTGATTCTAAAAGAACTTTAAACCCTCCCAGAATGCTTTAATGGTAGTAATATATATGCCATAAAGCTGTTGATTAGGTTTTAAAAGTGAAAGTATTCTCTTCAGACAAAGCAGGAAGAGCGACATTTTTGTGACAGGTGAAAAGCTCTTAGAGTTATTAGAGTTGTTCAACAGTCCAGGTCACAGCTGGATATTTTGGTATTACCTGTCAAACAACATCTAATCGTGGGCAAGTTAGCATCTCTCAGCCGGACCAATTTAAGACAATAAACTTTCAAAATAACTAAAAAACTAAATCCACCCAGGATCACAGGACACCAACAGGATTTTGGGTTCATGGTGCACGTTTTCTCACAGTGGTTTATTGTTCTATGTTGTGGAACCACTGTGAAAGAATGCAGGAGTGGGTGTCATTTCTTTCATCTATTTTAAATAGAGCAGTGATCTTTGAGGACTTGGATCATAGAAATAATTGAAGAGGGGAACAAAGGAGGAAAGTTAAAAAGTCCTGACTAGCATGTTTATGTAGCACCAAATCATTTAGTGGCTGAGCTGAAGACAGTCCTTTCACCATGTTGGCCTGTGGAAAACCAGTGTTGTCGGGCCCGATGGACCAGCGTCCCCGTCGTTGCCGGACCACCATTGGCCACCAGTTGGGTTTTGGGATCAAAGTGGGGGCGTTTCCTGTATCCGGTTCTCCTCACGGATCCATGACTACAACATGTTGCTGCAAGTGCAGAGACGTTTGCTCTGGAAAGAACTTTAGAGCACATTCAGTGCTGCAGGATGAGGGGCTGGAAAAGGTGCCAGTTCTTTTCTCACTGCAGGGAACAGTTAAAAAAGCAGCTTAAACTCTGAAAACATGAAAATTATACAGAGACATCATTGATTTATTGATTCAGTTGTTATCCAGAATGGATTAGAAATGATCCTGTTTGATAAAAACTCAGTAAATTGGGATTATTTAACTACAACCTCTACAGATTATTTACCTTCATCACAGTCTCATCACTATTTCTGATGTTTCCTCAGGATGGACGAGGACAGAGCAGAGTCCACAGTGCCCAGCTGGGAGTTCCTGAAGAGTGACCAGTCCAAAGGCTACCCTTTAGATTTTGGTATTGGACCTCAAGGCTCACCTTTAAAGTAAGGTTTTCTGAACCACATAACTCTGCCTTAGAACATTTCACAACCATACAAAACATCATTTTGTAGGTATTATCCTCCACTATCGTGAAAAATGAAATTAATGAAATGGTGCACCAACATGTCAGGCGTTCGCTCCCATTAACTCCCATGTTAATTTTAGTGTGGTAAATCTTTTAAAACTGAAAATTGCTTGTGTTTTTAACTGGTCATTTCTCCTACATGGGTTAACATCATCTCACAAAAATTCCTAGGCATATATTTTAAAGTTTCCCAACAATATCCATCATTGCAGAGTGCTCCAGCTCTCCATTTAGATACGGATGTCCCCCGCCTGGGGTGAGTTGCAGCTCCTTCTGACGGGAGACTCTGCCACCGTTCCCAGCAGACCCTCACAACACGTTTGGGTCTGGCGGGTCTGTCCGGCATCCTTCCCCACCATCAGAGCCAACTCACCACCAGGTGGTGATCAGTTGACAGCTCCACCCCCCTCTTCACCCGACTGTCCAGAACATGCGGCCGCAAATCCAATGACACGATCACAAAGTCGATCATCGATCTGCGGCCGAAGGCGTCATGGTGCCAAGTGCACATGTGGACGCCTTTATGCCTGAACAAGATGTTTGTTATGGACAATCTGAGACGAGCACAGAAGTCCAATACCCTCCTGGGCTACCCCCTTATCGTGGTGGAGGGGTTTGCCTGTCCCAATGATCCTAGGAGCTCCGTTGTCTGGGGCTTTATGCCCCTGGTAGGGCCACCCATGGCAAACAGGTCCTAGGTGAGGGACCAGACAAAGCGTAGCCCAGGACCCCCTAATGAAGAAAAATAACATTGGTTTCAAGTTTCCCTTGCCCGGATGCGGGTCACCGGGGCCCCCTCCGGAGCCAGGCCTGGGGCCGGGGCACGTTGGCGAGTGCCTGGTGGCCGGACCTCTGCCCATGGAGTCCGGCCGGGCGCAGCCCGAAGAGGCAACATGGGACCCCCTTCCCGTGGGCTCACCACCTGCAGGAGGGGCCAGGGGGGGTCGGGTGCATTGTGTGTTTGGTAGCAGCCGGAGGCAGGGACCTTGGCGGTCTGATCCCCGGCTGCATAAACTGGCTCTGGGGACATGGAATGTGACCTCTCTGGTGGGAAAGGAGCCTGAGCTGGTGCGCGAGGTTGAGAAGTTCCGACTAGATATAGTTGGCCTCACCTCGACGCACAGCAAGGGCTCTGGAACCAGTCTTCTCGAGAGGGGTTGGACTCTCTACCACTCTGGAGTTGCCGATGGTGAGAGGCGACGGGCAGGGGGGGCAATTCTGGTTGCTCCCCGGCTCAGTGCCTGGATATTGGAGTTTACCCCGGTGGATGAGAGGGTAGCCTCCCTTTGCCTTCGGGTGGGGGGACGGATCCTGTGGCCCAAACAGCAGTTCAGCGTATCCACCCTTTTTGGAGTCCTGAGAGGGAGTGCTGGAGAGTGCTCCTTCTGGGGGCTCCCTCCTCCTCCTGGGTGACTTCAATGCTCACGTCGGCAGCGACAGTGAGACCTGGAGAGGTGTGATTGGGAAGAACGGCCCCCTGATCTGAAATGTTCCTGTTTGATAAAAATGCAGTGAATTGGGATTATTTAACTCCAACCTCTACAGATTATTTACCTTCATCACAGTCTCATCACTATTTCTGATGTTTCCTCAGGATGGACGAGGACAGAGCAGAGTCCACAGTGTCCAGCTGTGTGTCCCTGAAGAGTGACCAGTCCATAGATAGAATAATAAAATTCAGAAGTTCAGACCAAATGTAAGAAAACTAAAGCGTGATGATGTGTTTGCCAGCTGTTAGTCGCATTAAGAGCAGCAGGTTGTGAGTTTATTATTGGAGATGTTTAACACTTAAACCTCAGACAGTCATATAGTTACAGACTTATTGTGAATATTGTTGATTAGAATCAAGAATCACTTTTAAAACTGAAAGATGAATTCAGACATAAATGCTTGAACAATATTGAGTCTTGATCAGCTTCTTTCATCTTATAAATCAAAGGACTAATAGAGATGTGTTTCATAGTGAGAGGGGGGAGCGCATCCTATCAAACTGGGACCAGTCAGCTCCACCAGGAGAGTCCTCTTGTTCACAATCTGGAAGCAGATCTGGAGATGCTGAAATGAAGCCCAAACAAAGTAAAACTGTTCAATATGAGATTTAATTTGTGATGTCATGAATTTGTAGTTGTGTTGATGATTTATTATAGATGGAAATCATTGGTTTACTTATGTTCAGGAAGTGATCTGCAGGAGGTGATAGAAGGTCATAAGATGAGTCTGAAGAGAAGATGTGAACATGTGACTGAAGGAACTAATGAAGCAGGAAGTGGAACCCTGCTGAACAAGATCTACACTGAGCTCTACATCACTGAGGGACAAAGTGAGGAGGTGGACACACAACATGAGGTGAGACAGCTTGAGAGAACCTCCAAGAAGAACATCCAGGACACTCCAATCAAGTGCCAGGACATCTTCAAAGTCTTATCTGAGCAACAGAGACACATCAGAGTGGTTCTGACCAACGGTGTCGCCGGCGTTGGAAAAACCTTCTCAGTGCAGAAGTTCAGTCTGGACTGGGCAGAAGGTTTGGAGAACCAAGACATCAGTCTGGTGCTTCCGCTCTCATGGAGGGAGCTGAACTTGATCAGAGATGAGCAGCACAGTCTTCTCTCACTGCTTCATGTTTTCCATCCAACATTACAGAAGATCAGAGCAGAAGATCTGACTGTCTGGAAACTTCTGTTCATCTTTGATGGCCTGGATGAAAGCAGATTTTCACTGGGTTTCAACAACCATCAGCTCATCTCTGATGTCACACAAGTATCGTCCATTGAGGTGCTCCTGGTGAACCTCATCCAGGGGAACCTGCTTCCCTCAGCTCTCATCTGGATCACCTCCAGACCTGCAGCAGCCCATCAGATTCCTCCCTCGTGTGTTGACAGGATCACAGAAGTACGAGGCTTCACTGACTCCCAGAAGGAGGAGTACTTCAGGAGAAGATTTAGTGATGAAGATCTGTCCAAGAGCATCATCTCACACATCAAGGCCTCCAGGAGCCTCCACATCATGTGTCTGATCCCAGTTTTCTGCTGGATCACTGCTATAGTTCTGGAGGACATGATGACCACAGACCAGAGAGGAGAGCTGCCCAAAACCCTGACTGACCTCTACTCACACTTCCTGAGGGTTCAGATAAAGAGGAAGAAGCAGAAGTATGGAGGAAAGCAGAGACCAGAGGAACTGACTGAGGCTGATAAAGAACTCCTTCTGAAGTTGGGTCGGCTGGCGTTTGAACATCTGGAGAAAGGAAACATCATGTTCTACTCAGAAGACCTGAAGCGATGTGGACTGGACGTCTCCGAGGTGTCGGTGTACTCAGGAGTTTGTACAGAGATCTTCAAGAGAGAGAGTGTGATCTTCCAGAAATCAGTCTACTGCTTTGTTCATCTGAGCATTCAGGAGTTTCTGGCTGCCGTCTACATGTTCCACCGTTACACCAGGAAAGACACAGTGGTTATAAATCAGTTCCTAGAATATTCTGAACCAGTCACATCTCTTGATGACTTCCTCAGGAGAGCACTAATGAAATCTCTCAAAAGTGAAAATGGCCACCTGGACTTGTTTGTTCGCTTCCTTCATGGTCTCTCTCTGGAGTCCAATCAGAGGATCTTGGGTGGACTGTTGGATCAGAGGAACAGCCACCCAGAAACCATCCAGAAGGTCCTCAACAACCTGAAGGAGGAGAACTGTGATGGAATCTCCCCAGACAGAAGCATCAACATCTTCCACTGTCTGATGGAGATGAAGGATCAGTCAGTCCATCAGGAGATCCAAGAGTTCCTGAAGTCAGAGAAGAAATCAGAGAAGAAACTGTCAGAGATCCACTGTTCAGCTCTGGCCTACCTGCTGCAGATGTCAGAGGAGGTTCTGGATGAGCTGAACCTGTGGCAGTACAACACCTCAGATGAGGGACGACGTCGCCTGATTCCAGCTGTGAGGAACTGCAGGAAGTTTGTGTAAGTAAAGATTTCTGGTGCCGGACATCGGCGTTTAAATCAAGCGAGTGGATCATGTCAGGTAGCAATACCCCCTCCAGTGGTCATTCCTTCAATTCTTTATCTCCATTGCAGCGTCCATAAATTAAAACAACAACAATTCATCCAGAAATGTTCAACACTGGCTGGATATAAGTTCAAAGGTCAATCCAGACAAACCAACATAAGGCAGGAATAATAGGAGCCACAAGTTAACTGACTATCATGAAATTACTGTCATGTCATTAAATCACTTTTGTTTGTTTGTATACATCGTATTCTAACGACAGAAAAACACATTTTAACTAATGACACGTGACTATTTTGCTTCATTTGTTTAACGTAAAAACAGCCGGCCTCGTTGGTTTAAATGGGTGTTTTAGGTCTTTGTGGCGGTTCCGTTTGGAGCCTTTATGTGACCCACAAAGTTGTTTGACCCTTTTCACACCCGTTAGGGGGCAACTTCATCACTAGCAACAAAAGGTGCAGTGAAAATGATTTGAAGGGAAACAGGCAGATAGAACAGAAACTGAGGGCAATCGATGCAACCAGAGACTCTGATGTCATCGATCGATCGCTGAATTAAGACTTGACGCACGATCGTACCAATTGGATGAAATGCAAAATATCCAAAGAGCCGATAGACAGATAAAAAGATGCACGTTTCTTTAAACCATTTGCTATAATCATTTTAATATTGAGTAATTATGAGCTGTTCTAAAATAAGACAAATGTTGAGAATAATTCAGTTGCATTTCGGATCTGATGGTCGTTCAAACTGTTGCTCTACGGTGTTGAATTTAGCTTTTCCAGGAAATGAGCTACATTTGTGTTGAGGTAGATTCTCAGATGAGTTGATGAGAAATCCCAAAGTTTGACTCACTATTTTTGTTTCATACACAACAGACTGTCTGGTAGTTTTCTTTCAACGAGTCATTGGGAAGTTGTGGCCTCAGCAATGACGTCAAACCCTTCTCATCTACGGGAACTGGACTTAAGCTGGAACCAAAGCCTGACAGATGCGGGAGTAAAGTTACTGTCTTCTGCAATGATGCATCCAAACTGCAGACTGGAGATGCTCAGGTCAGTCAGAGATGATCCAGTACTTTCCCAGGTGTAACTAGTTAGACAATAACTGTTTCCATGTTTGATCTTTGTTATAAACGTAGTGTTACAGTTCTCAGAAAAAAGACCACACAGGACAGATTTGCAGTATTAAATTGGTTGTGGAAATCTGTCCCATGTGAGGATGGTCATCAATGACTAGAAAGGAAGTATCAGTTGTAGATTTGTCTTGTTTTATTTTAGGCTGGCCACAAAACCGCCCAAACATTCAGACCAATCAAAAATGGTTCTTCCTGTCTTTTGAAGATCAGAAGGAAAACTAGAAAACCCAAAAAGAAAGCTGCTGCAGTGTGCCATGCCCCTTCTCTACTGAGAAAAGCCATCCCAAAAAAGAGAAAAGCCCAAGTGTGAAGTGAGCCCCCTGTTAAACCTTGGTACCGAAAGCCTGCAGTCATTCTCATCTGAGGTGGCTTCATTCCAGCCAGAAGCCCAAACCTGCCTCCCTCTTAAAGGGGCAGCAGGTCAGTCCAACCACAGAAACCTTCATGAAGATCTGAAGCTTTCAGCATCCACAATTGTTGCACCTCACTTCCATTGGAGTCCAAATCAGAAGTCAACAAGTTGATTCTACACCAATTCTACACAATGCAACCATTTTAAAAAGGTTTCCATCCATAAGTTTTCACACATTTTTATATAAATCTGTTTGTTCATCGCCTCCTTCTGTTGTAATGGTCATTAAAGAAAATGACCTTATTGGAGTTTTTCTCCTCACAAATATGACTTTCTATGAACGATGCAATAAATGCAGCTTGCAATCTAAGACAATATGGAAGTATGTGTATATAATAGTAGTGGAAGTAGCTCATAAAATAATATATTTGCTCTTCTCATCAAATCTCTCTATGGTATTAAAGAAAAACCTGCTCTTAGTCAACAACATCTAAGACATCAACCAAAAATCCTAATTTTCTACAATATAATATAAAACAGTAGAGAAGACTCTTTCTGCAGAGACACTGGTGGCAGGAATGCAGAAGTATCACCTGCTCCACTTGGAAGGTGGAGCAGAAACCACCAGCTGAGAAGGTCCTCAGCGAGAGGAAGTGGTGGAGAACCATGAAACTTGCTAAGCTCCACCTCAGCTCCAGAGACGGGCTGAGCTGGAGCTGTGGCACCAGGTATCGCCCAGAAGAGCCTCCAACAAACAAGCTCTTCTCTTGGGAGGAGAGGGCTTTGAATCTCAGCTCAGTGTGCTTGTCTCTAGTAGGTGGCAGCTGCACCTTTTCCTGAGCTCCTTGTTGATGCCCTGAGGGGAATTGATGCTCCTGCAATGTTTTCTGGCAGCATTGAGCTTGCAGTGGGGCAATCAAACACACTGTGGGGGGGCTCTTTCCTTCTCTCATCTGGAGAACAAGTGACACCAGCTGCCAATCATTGTTGGAGAAATGTGCAGTCAGGGGAACTCTGCGTCCAGACTATAGCCACCCTTCCAGCATCCAGCAGTGTCTAAAACCTTTGATTTGGTTTCACCAGAGAGTGTAGGGATTGCAGGGTCGCTGCAGCATCGCCCACAAGCTATCAGGAGTGGGTCGCTTTGTCCCAACTCCTGACAAGAGTTGAGTGCTATTGAGAAATGTGGTTTCACAAACCTGGAAGGTATTTTGACCCACACACACTTTACATACGCTGTAGATCTTGTCCAACCGCCCTGAAAGAACCCAAAATAGGAACATACGGCAGATAAGCCGGTGCAGGACCAGAGGTTTGTTGCTTGTAAGCTGTGTTTTGCTCTGGTACATGTTGATTTTTATTTGTCTTCTCTCAAAATAATTGTTATTTTAGTCTAAGTGGCTGCAGTTTATCAGAGACCAGCTGTGATTCTGTGGCCTCAGCTCTGAAGTCCAACCTCTCCCATCTGAGGGTTCTGGACCTGAGCTACAACCCGTTGCAGGATTCAGGAGTGAAGCGGCTCTGTTCTGGACTGGAGAGTCCAAACTGTAAACTGGAGAGGCTCAGGTCAGTCTTCATTTTTCTACCTATATACCAGCTGCTAAGATGGTGAAGTGAGGCTGTTCTCAACACTGCTGTGATGCACCACATTAAAAACATTCCTTGTAATATCGTGAATTCAGGTCTGACCCAACTAAGAACTAACATAGGTTTAGTACTGACGCAGATAACATGCAGACCTGCACCGTATAACCTCATCCTGCATTTTTCAGATTGCGTTACTGCAGGTTATCAGAGATCAGCTGTAGCTCTCTGGCCTCGGTGCTGAGGTCCAATCCCTCCCATCTCAGAGAACTGGACCTGAGTCAGAACCTGCTGCAGGATTCAGGAGTGAAGCTGCTCTGTGGTTTTCTCCACTTTCCAAACTGCCGATTGGAAACTCTGAGGTAAACACCATTCTCAAAAATGTCCATTATTCCATCCGAGGGTCCTCACACTTTCTGAGTGTGTGTGTTGTGCCCAGTTCCTTCAGGAGGGAGGGCCACACGGGGACCACTTATTCATGATAAATTGATTTAAGGACAATGAAAAAGCCGACAGATGGTAACCAAAATTAGACAAAACTAGGTGAGGGTGCCTGGTAGACACCAGCCAACGAGGAGGGAGATGGTGAGGGAGACAGGAAGTCGTCTAAGACAGGTTGGCTGTTTCTGAAACCACCCCCTATACCACATGTGTCAAACTCAGGCCCGCGGGCCAAATTTGGCCTGCACTGTATTTATAATTGGCCCGCAAGATCATATCAAATGTGCATTAGAGCTGGTCCGCGGTGTATACTGTACCGCTAATACTACAAATCCCACAGTGCTTTGCTTGTATATTGGTGCGCAGTCGAAACCGGCAAGCGCTCCTTTTTTCTGTTGACAGTCATTGACAACCATGCTCCAGACACATCGGACAAATTAATTTTACCTCCACAAAAATGGCCAAACGAAAGATGGACAACAGGAGCTTTTAAAACAGGTGGGAGGCAGATTATCTGTTCACGAATATAAAGGACAGACCTGTTTGTCTTGTGTGCGGAGCTAACGTGGCTGTAACGAAAGAATATAACAAGAAGACGCTATGAAACAAAACATTATGAAAAGTACAAGGACCTGGACGTAAAGCAGAAGCTGCAGAAGGTGGAGGAGATGAAAAGAAGTCTGGTTTGCCGGCAGTCTATGTTCCTGAAAGCAAAATCAAAAAGTGAAGCTGCTGTAAAGGCTAGCTTTATTGTGGCAGCAGAGATAGCAAAAGCAGCCCGGCCCTGTAATGAGGGAGAGTTTGTCAAAAAGTGCATGGTCAAAGTTTGCGACATCGTGTGCCCAGATAAAAAGCAAGAATTTATAAATGTGAGCCTGAGCAGAAACACCGTGGCTGAGCGCGTGTGTGAGCTCTCCACTAATCTACATGGACAACTAATAAAAAAGGGGAAAGATTTTATTACATACTCCCCTGCTGTGGATGAGAGCAGCCACACGTCTGATACTGCCCAGCTGTCAATCTTCATCCGTGAGACTCGAGCCTGTGCGTCACAGAGGAACTTTTAAGATTAAAATCAATACGTGGCACCACCACAGGAAAAGATATCTTTGAAGAGGTATCCAAATGTATAACTGAAATGAGCCTGCCTTGGTATAAACTTGTGGGACTGACGACAGATGGTGTGCGGTCAAAAGAGTGGATTGGTCAGCAGGATTCAGGAGAAGATGCGGGAGGAAGCTGCAGGTGAACTTACAGTTTATCACTGTATCACACATCAGGAAGCGCTCTGTGGCAAAGCTCTGCAAAAATGGAACATGTTATGAGCTCTATAAAACGAGTCGTCAACTTCATAGGAGCCAAAGGTTTGAATCACCGGCAGTTCTGGAGGAGTTGGATTTGGAATACTAAGATGTGCCCTATCACAGAGGTGAGACGGCCAAGCAGAGGAAAAGTACTGAACAGATGTTTTGAGCTACGTGAGGAAATCTGTCAGTTAATGGAAAACAAAGGGAAGGACACAACAGAGCTGAGAGATAAGACGTTCCTGTGTGAGCTTGCATTTCTGTCTGACATTGTGAGTCATCTCGATGTGCTTAACCTGCAGCTTCAGGGACGGGGCCACATCATCACAGACATGTACGCAGCAGTGAGGGCCTTTAAAACTAAGTTGTGTCTGTGGAAGACTCAGATGCTGCAAGGAAACTTGGGTCATTTTCCGTGCTGCCAAACCATGGCAGAGCAAATCTCTCCTGCCGTGCTGCCGAGCACACAGTTTGCTGAAAAAAGTGGCAAGTTTTCCTGGCGATTTGCCGACTTTGAGGCTCAGAAAGGGAGATTTGAACTGCTCAGTAACCCGTTTGCGATGGACGTGGAAAGCGCACCAACCAGCCTCCAAATGGAGCTAATTGAACCCCAATGTAATGACATGCTCAAGTCAAAATATGACTGTTGGTGCTGCGCGGTTTCCATGTTTCCTCCCAGACACAATGCCTCAATTACGCACCCAAGCTGCTCAGATGCTCTCAATGTTCGGCAGCACATATCTATGTGAACAACTGTTCTCTATGATGAAGGTGAACAAAACACCTGACAGAAGTCGACTCACTGACACCTTCACTCCGTCCTGAGGCTTTCCTCAGCTCAGAGCCTGACCCCAGACATTGATGAACTTGCATCTAAGAGAAGATGCCAGGTATCTGGCTTAGACTGATGTGCAGAGTAAACCAGAGTGTAGCAAACTGAGCTTGAATATATCTGTTTCTTATGCCCTTTTTCTACTGCACGGCATGGTCCGTTAATAGTTGGAATGTTGGATTTTTATTGAATGACATTATTTTTGGTTCTTTTGTTGTTGGCTTTGAAAAGGATTTACTTTAAAAAGGAACTTGAAAGGATATGGGGAGAGACATACTTTATTTATTTATTTATTTAAATAAGAAATGAATACCACTGATGTGTCTTTTATTTCAAATTTAATTTCTCATGTGTTTGTAATATCAAGCGTTGGTTGTTCCAGATTCTGTGTTTAAGCAAAACTAAAGTTTGTTCCCCTATGAAAAGGTTAAACATTACATATCAGTTGCAGTTAATTTTTCAATAAATATTGAGTTTGGCCCGTGACTTTACTTCACTGCTTAATTTTGGCCCACTGTGAATTTGAGTTTGACACCCCTGCCCTATAGTGCACTCAATAGTGTGGACGCCATTTTGATATAGAGTCCGAACTGTTCGTGAGCATCGCTGTACCCTATGTAGTGCACTCAATGTATCCCACAATGCACTGCAAAAAGTACAAGCGAGCACCCTAACTCGGAAAATGTATCCACCCTAGGCCCCAGCCGTAACGGCTGATGGGATACATTTTTTAATGTAATTTCTACTGTGCGGTTTGATATATGAAATCTTTGGAAATAAGAATTTTTTTTCAGTAGGGGACCAATATGATCATCTTAAAATATTACAACATAACTGTGTAAAAAACAAATCAATCAATCTTCACTGATCCCCCCCCCACTTAAAATTGTTCTTCAGAATCGTCTGTTCCTCACCAGGCGACAGAATCTCAGTAAAAGAATATTTACAAAGATGAAAAGTAGCTTTGATCCATTTTTTGATGAAAAATTGCTTTATTAAATGTTTTCACTACAGCAGAATATGACTTGAGAATGTCCCATCACGTCTTGGCTTGAAAATGTCAAGGGACACTAATTATTTTAGGTAATAAGTAATTATTATTGTATTATTATTGACATTAATATTTCATTTTATTATATAAAGTTAATTATAGGGTCAAATATTGCATTTTCATAAAATGACCGCTGAATGTATTTCTGATGGGTTAAAATAATTAAATGGACCTGGCCACTTTTCCCGGCGACCGGTTCGTAATTATTATGCGACACCATGACGTCACTTTACGTGCGCCGTAAATGACGTCGTTGTCTGAATACTAACTTTAAATTGAGTGCGCTACGTAGTTCACTCAATCCATGTCCCCCATGTAGTGAGTAGTGACCAGAGAACGAGGGTGTGGAGTCGGAAACAGCCGTTGTGCCTTTAAAGATGAGCCACAGGTGAGATGGATCTCCATGATGAGATGGGAGGGAAAGAGGTGGGAGAACCTGGGAAGAGTGAGGGCCAGAACAATATATATTCTCCTTTGGAACAGTGCAAACCTGAGAGGTTGAAATTGTGGTCATTACATATTATTATCATTTTTTAACCTGTAACTAAATTAAATATTTACAGATCATGCCTCTGATTAACCTTTCAGATTAATACTGGTTTCACTTATAACCTTATAAAAGTTTCCCTTCTGTATTTAGATTATGTGTCTGCAGGTTATCAGGGATCAGCTGTGGCTCTCTGGCCTCGGCGCTGAGGTCCAATCCCTCCCATCTCAGAGAACTGGACCTGAGTGGGAACCAGCTGCAGGATTCAGGAGTGAAGCTGCTCTGTGGTTTTCTCCACTTTCCAAACTGCCGACTGGAAACTCTGGGGTAAACACCATTCTCAAAAATGTCCATTATTCCATCCGAGGGTCCTCACACTTTCTGAGTGTGTGTGTTGTGCCCAGTTCCTTCAGGAGGGAGGGCCACACGGGGACCACTTATTCATGATAAACTGATTTAAGGACAATGAAAAAGCCCACAGATGGGAACCAAAATTAGACAAAACTAGGTGAGGGTGCCTGGTAGACACCAGCCAACGAGGAGGGAGATGGTGAGGGAGACAGGAAGTCATCTAAGACAGGTTGGCTGTTTCTGAAACCACCCCCTATATCCTACATAGTGCACTCAATAGTGTGGACGCCATTTTGAAATAGTTTCCGAATTGTTCGTGAGCATCGCTGTACCCTATGTAGTGCACTCAGGGCATCCCACAATGCACTGCGAAAAGTACAAGCGAGCACCCTAACTCGGAAAATGTATCCACCCTAGGCCCCAGCCGTAACGGCTGATGGGATACATTTTTTAACGTAATTTCTACTGTGCGGTTTGATATATGAAAGTTTTGGAAATAAGAATTTTTTTCAGTAGGGGTCCAATATGATCATCTTAAAATATTACAACACAGATTAATACTGGTTTCACTTATAACCTTATAAAAGTTTCCCTTCTTTATTTAGATTAAGGGACTGCAGCTTATCAGAGATCAGCTGTGGCTCTCTGGCCTCGGCGCTGAGGTCCAATCCCTCCCATCTCAGAGAACTGGACCTGAGTCAGAACCAGCTGCAGGATTCAGGAGTGAAGCTGCTCTGTGGTTTTCTCCACTTTCCAAACTGCCGACTGGAAACTCTGAGGAGGTAAACACCATTCTCAAAAATGTCCATTATTCCATCCGAGGGTCCTCACACTTTCTGAGTGTGTGTTGTGCCCAGTTCCTTCAGGAGGGAGGGCCACACGGGGACCACTTATTCATGATAAATTGATTTAAGGACAATGAAAAAGCCGACAGACGGTAACCAAAATTAGACAAAACTAGGTGAGGGTGCCTGGTAGACACCAGCCAACGAGGAGGGAGATGGTGAGGGGGACAGGAAGTCATCTAAGACAGGTTGTGCCTTTAAAGATGAGCCACAGGTGAGATGGATCTCCATGATGAGATGGGAGGGAAAGAGGTGGGAGAACCTGGGAAGAGTGAGGGCCAGAACAATATATATTCTCCTTTGGAACAGTGCAAACCTGAGAGGTTGGAATTGTGGTAATTACATATTACTATCATTTTTTAACCTGTAACTAAATTAAATATTTACAGATCATGCCTTTGATTAACCTTTCAGATTAATTCTGGTTTCACTTATAACCTTATAAAAGTTTCCCTTCTTTATTTAGATTAAGGAGCTGCTGGTTATCAGAGATCAGCTGTGACTCTCTGGCCTCGGCGCTGAGGTCCAATCCCTCCCATCTCAGAGAACTGGACCTGAGTGGGAACCAGCTGAAGGATTCAGGAGTGAAGCTGCTGTCTGATCTCGTAGAGAATCCACACTATGGGCTGGAGACATTAAGTCATGGCTGGTTGAAGCCAGTCAACTCCCGCTCATCTGCTGCATCACTCACTGACCACTGGTGAAGAGCATCTGTGGAAACATCTGCCGTCTACTCCCTCCATAGATGAAGAATTCAGTTTTTAAAAGCGCTGGTGGACTTTCAGGAGATCAGTCGATGGTCGACAAAGCAGAAGCAGCTTCGCCTTGAAGTTAAATTAGTTCCTGGTATCACACAATGCATCTTTATAAAGTTCTAAATGGCTCCTCGGCCACTCTTAGAAGCATGGAAACATTCTCTTAATTGTCTTCAAATGTCTGTATTATACGTTACTATTTTACATCATGCCTTCAGAATCTTTAGGGTTTAGTATTTACTGTCTCTGTGACATGGAGCATTGGAATATTTCAGCTGCAGCCAGCAAAAACCCATCAGAATGACGGCTATCGGTGGGAACCGCAGGTCATTTGACTTTAGTCAGTCTGTTCAATGTTATAGGATTTATTGCAATCTAATAAAAACTATGAATAAATGTGGGAAATAGGAAATAAAAAGAAGCAAAATGACCAAATAAATCTCCCATGAATACTGTAAATTTAAAGATGTTAAGAATGGAATATCAGCTTAAATGGAATCAAACATAAAGGGAAAAGGCCTCCTTTAAGTTTACTGCAAAAATAAACACTAAATCAAGAGCGACACGCGCCAAAAACGTCTCATTCTCTCTTCTGTCTCCACTCATTCTTTTATATTCTCTTAAGATAATGGGGACGGGGTCGTGTGATAACAAAACAAGCTAATTGGGGACTATATTTTTGTTGCAAGAACTTTGGCTCTTCAGAAGTTCCTATGTTGGCTTCCACAGATTGTGCATCCACTAGAAACTCAGTGTTTTTGAGGAACTACCAGGAGTGGCTGGAGTGGAGGCCAATGACGCTATAGCTACATATAGCTACATATAGATCACCGTTATCCTCAACCCAAAAGACCACCAGTTGGCGCAGCAATACTAAAGATAGGATGTTGTTGTTGCGCAGACGCGGAGTGATATCACGCACAAACGTGCCCTATGTTCTATATACCGTATGTTTGCGACCAAAGGGCGCACCGTATTAAAAGGTGCAGCCTCAGTTACGGTGCTGTTTCTGTATTTAACACATACATCAGGCGCTCCGGATTATAGGGCGCGGGCATGGTAAAACATAGCACTACAACAGCTTACATGCATGCCCGTCTGTAGTGGGCCGCTCACAGCGGGAGCCCCGTCTGTAGTGGGCCGCTCATAGCGGGGGAGGGGAGAGGAGAGGAGAGGAGAGGAGAGGAGAGGAGAGGAGAGGAGAGGAGAGGAGACAGGAGACAGGAGAGGAGAGGGGGGAGGAGAGGAGAGGAGAGGAGAGGAGAGGAGAGGAGAGGAGAGGAGAGGAGACAGGAGACAGGAGAGGAGAGGGGGGAGGAGAGGAGAGGAGGGAGGAGAGGAGAGGAGAGGAGAGGAGAGGAGAGGAGAGGAGAGGAGAGGAGAGAATAGGTAGAACATACAGAAATACATTATATTAAATAAAATCAGCTGCCAGTAGAGTCGAGTTGAGTGACTGTAGTTGGAGATGGTAGTTAGAGACAGTAGTTAGAGACGGTAGTTAGAGACGGCAGCAGTGAAACTGGAGTTGGAGATGGTAGTTAGAGATGGTAGTTAGAGATGAAAGCAGTGAGACTGGAGTTGGAGACGGTAGTTGGAGACAGTAGTTAGAGATGGTAGCAGTGAGACTGGAGTTGGAGACAGTAGTTAGAGACAGTAGTTAGAGATGGTAGCAGTGAGACTGGAGTTGGAGACAGTAGTTAGAGACGGTAGTTAGAGACAGTAGCAGTGAGACAGTAGCTAGAGACGGTAGCAGTGAGACAGTAGTTAGAGACGGTAGCATTGAGACAGTAGTTAGAGACAGTAGCAGTGAGACAGTAGTTAGAGACAGTAGCAGTGAGACAGTAGTTAGAGACAGTAGCAGTGAGACAGTAGTTAGAGACATTAGCAGTGAGACAGTAGTTAGAGACAGTAGCAGTGAGACAGTGGTTAGAGACATTAGCAGTGAGACAGTAGTTAGAGACGGTAGCAGTGAGACAGTAGTTAGAGACAGTAGCAGTGAGACAGAAGTTAGAGACGGTAGCAGTGAGACTGGAGTTGGAGATGGTAGTGTTGGGGTTTCTGGGTTGTGTCTGTCTTTGGCCTGCAGGGGGTGGTGTTGGGCACAATTGGGTGCAGCTGGCACTGCAGGCAGGCGCACCTTACATCTTGCTGCCTATTTAAGCAGGTTGTGCCGGGGTGTCTGTCCACATTCCTGAGTGTGTCTGTTCGTGTGGGGTGTGCGTTTGTTCGTCTAGTGTGGGTGCTTGTTCGGGTTCCTTGGTGTTGGTAGGGTGTCTGTTCGTGGTGAAGCTGTTTGGTCGCTCCCCTGTCGTATGTTGGTGCTATGAGTTTCCTGGAGGGTCGCTCCTATTCCTGTGTTCCTGTTGCCCTGGAGGGCCGCTCCTGTCCCTGAGCTTCCGATTTTCCTGGAGGGCCGCTCCTGTTCCTGTTCCGTGTCTCATGGAGGACCGCTCCCGCCCCCTTGCAGTCTAGGAGGGCTGCCTCTGCCCTCAGTGTCTCGGGGCACGTTCGTGTGGTGAGCGTGTCGCGCCGGACTCCCGAGTCCTCGCCAGTCCAGGAGGACTGCAGCGTGTTGAGGACTCACCGGTGTTCCGAGTTCCCAGCAGTCCAGGGGGACTGCGTCTGGTGTGGGGACTCGCCGATGGACCTGGGACGGGCAGACGCTGCCTCCCGATCCCCCTGCGGTCCAGGAAGACTGTTTGTCGTCAATGTGTGCTCCCCTTCCCTATAAATAAAGCCTTTGACCTCTCCACCACTGTGTCCTGGCCTGCGTTCGGGTCCGCTACCACTACGTATCGTAACAGGTAGTTAGAGACAGTAGCAGTGAGACAGTAGTTAGAGACAGTAGTTAGAGACGGTAGCAGTGAGACAGTAGTTAGAGACAGTAGTTAGAGACGGTAGCAGTGAGACAGTAGTTAGAGACAGTAGTTAGAGACGGTAGCAGTGAGAGAGTAGTTAGAGACAGGAGTTAGAGACGGTAGCAGTGAGACAGTAGTTAGAGACAGTAGTTAGAAACGGTAGCAGTGAGACAGTAGTTAGAGACAGTAGTTAGAGACAGTAGTTAGAGACGGTAGCAGTGAGACAGTAGTTAGAGACGGTAGCAGTGAGACTGGAGTTAGAGACAGTAGTTAGAGACGGTAGCAGTGAGACAGTAGCTAGAGATGGTAGCAGTGAGACAGTAGTTAGAGACAGTAGCAGTGAGACTGGAGTTAGAGACAGTAGTTAGAGACGGTAGCAGTGAGACAGTAGCTAGAGACGGTAGCAGTGAGACAGTAGTAGTTAGAGACGGTAGCAGTGAGACTGGAGTTAGAGACAGTAGTTAGAGATGGTAGCAGTGAGACAGCAGTGAGAGACGGTAGCAGTGAGACTGGAGTTAGAGACGGTAGCAGTGAGACTGGAGTTAGAGACAGTAGCAGTGAGAGAGTAGTTAGAGACAGTAGTTAGAGACAGTAGTTAGAGACGGTAGCAGTGAGACAGTAGCTAGAGATGGTAGCAGTGAGACAGTAGTTAGAGACAGTAGTTAGAGACAGTAGTTAGAGACGGTAGCAGTGAGACAGTAGCTAGAGATGGTAGCAGTGAGACAGTAGTTAGAGACAGTAGCAGTGAGACTGGAGTTAGAGACGGTAGCAGTGAGAGAGTAGCTAGAGACGGTAGCAGTGAGACAGTAGCTAGAGACGGTAGCAGTGAGACAGTAGTTAGAGACAGTAGCAGTGAGACTGGAGTTAGAGACAGTAGTTAGAGACGGTAGCAGTGAGACAGTAGCTAGAGACGGTAGCAGTGAGACTGGAGTTAGAGACGGTAGCAGTGAGAGAGTAGCTAGAGACGGTAGCAGTGAGACAATAGCTAGAGATGGTAGCAGTGAGACAGTGAGACAGTAGTGAGAGACGGTAGCAGTGAGACTGGAGTTAGAGACGGTAGCAGTGAGACAGTAGTTAGAGATGGTAGCAGTGAGACTGGAGATAGAGACGGTAGCAGTGAGAGAGTAGCTAGAGACGGTAGCAGTGAGACAGTAGTTAGAGATGGTAGCAGTGAGACAGTGAGACAGTAGTTAGAGACGGTAGCAGTGAGAGAGTAGCTAGAGACGGTAGCAGTGAGACAGTAGCTAGAGATGGTAGCAGTGAGACAGTAGTTAGAGATGGTAGCAGTGAGACAGTAGTTAGAGACGGTAGCAGTGAGAGAGTAGCTAGAGACGGTAGCAGTGAGACAGTAGCTAGAGATGGTAGCAGTGAGACAGTAGCTAGAGACAGTAGCAGTGAGACAGTAGTTAGAGACGGTAGCAGTGAGACTGGAGTTAGAGACAGTAGTTAGAGATGGTAGCAGTGAGACAGTAGTGAGAGACGGTAGCAGTGAGACTGGAGTTAGAGACGGTAGCAGTGAGACAGTAGTTAGAGACGGTAGCAGTGAGACTGGAGTTAGAGACGGTAGCAGTGAGACAGTAGTTAGAGACAGTAGTTAGAGACAGTAGCAGTGAGACAGTAGCTAGAGATAGTAGCAGTGAGACAGTAGCTAGAGACGGTAGCAGTGAGACAGCAAGAAGCGTGTGGAGCTTCAGCTCCATCCTCCAGTTTCCAGGAGATCCAAGTGATCTAGAGATCTCTGTGAGTTGCATTTCTTGCAGAATCTCCATGAATATTCTGGAAAAGTGTGACATCTAGCAAAGATAAAAGTTTTAAGAGGACAAGTGATCGTGGTGACCTCTGACCTACAGAGGATAACCGAGTTGCTTGTTAGTTCATTTATTCATAAATATGTTTGCTCGGTTTGAAACTGATTTGAATCATTTATTCTCTCTATCAATAATCAATCTGTCGGAAACTTAATGCAAGTTTAATGCACCTATTTAAATGTGGTGCTATACCACAACTGTCCACAGGGCGGCGCTGATCCTGGTGCAGTCAGTGTCTTCTCAAAATATACCAAAGGACACAAGTTGTGAGTGTGTGTGTGTGAGTGTGTGTTTGATGTTTCTTTGGTCAGTATAATATAAAGATTCTGGAAATCAGTTTCAAATATTAAAACCACAACTTTGTTGATTCAAATCTGTGCAAAACTTGATATGATCCTGCAGCAAACGTCCAGTTTGTGTGAAGTGGTCACTTTATTTCTAACATGTTCTCTGGGGTCATGAGCAGAGTCAGAACCAGGACAGACCTCCCTCAGGTTTTTGATAGCACCACATGTAAACTTGATGCTCCAGTGTGCTCCAGCTCCCACTTTGATTTCCCCAGATCTTTGTCTCATACAATCCCTGAGCCATTGAGCCTTTGAGCTACGGAGGCCGCTCATGGTTTGGCTTTTAGTCTGACTCTGTCTTACTTCGAGACCTCACAGGTGGTGTAAATGTGTTAAATAAATGTTTTCAGGGGACAAGGAGCTGCTCTTCACCGGCCTCCGACCATCCCTCTCATACCTGAACACCCCAAGAGCTGCTTTCACACTGTATTTGTTGGCTGGGCCACTTGTATGTGAAAAAAAGACCCCATTATTATTACTGCCCACTCTTTGATCAATATGAGACGTTTTGTCCAACTTTTATAAAAATGTCCCAGTTTCAGCATAAATTAACAGGTTTATAGGACAACAGCTTGTGTGCTGTTCAGCAGGGTCAGGGCCTCCACATGGGCCACAGTTCTCATTTGTCGCCTCTTCACTACCCTGCTGAGCTGCTCCTCCTTCTCAGCCAGGGCTTCTCTGAGCTGCTGGACCTCTTCCCTCCAAGTCTCCATGGATGATTCTTGCTTCAGCTGCTGGGTTCCTCTCTGTGCCATTGATGCGTCTGCTGGTCACCAGTGTGGTACAAGAGTGTTGAGCTCCTCAGGCGTGTGATGATGAGGTGGAGCTGATGTGTTTGATCTGCCAGTTCGGTTTGATCCTTTGATTTCATTGATCTGACATGAAAGAGCAATTTTGACATCAATGACATAAAGGAGACATCAATGACATAATGGAGACATCAATGACATAATGGAGATCAAAGACAAAAATGCCAACTTAAGATAAAGTTGGAGGGTTCCGTTCCCTCAGCTGAGGGTTCTGTTCCCTCAGCTGAGGGTTCTGTTCCCTCTAGCCTTACGAGGGCCTTCTTGTGAACTACCAGACAGTCTTTCCAGGCTACATGACAGCTGTCTATTTTACAAGAATGCCACTTCCTTCCCAGTCTCGGCACTTTCTGCTTGAGGGTCCTGATGTGTGAATTATACCAGGGGCCACACCTCCTCTGATTTACTATTTTCTTTTTCACACTCTAAAAATTGTGATAAATGATTTCTTAAAAAAATGATGGCAACAAAGTGACACGTAATATAATTGAGTAGATTTTAATAACTGCAACTTTTAGTAAAAAGTATTGAATAAATTATCTACATTTAAACTAAAAAAAACAAGTGCAGGTTAATGAATGCACTAGTTAAAATGTGTTGGATTTATTAATAGTAGCCAAAAAGATGAGTTATATACCCAGGAAATATTAAGCAAATACAAATCACTTTCAAAAGGAAAATTGATTTATGTTTACTAATTATCTGAATAAAAGTAATTAAGATTTACTAAATATTTGGGGAAAGATGATTAACTGATTATTTAGCTGAAACTGATTTATATTCATCAGTTATCTCAGCAAAATTGAAAGAAACGTATTAAATATCTGGACAGAAATAATTGAGATCCACTCAATAAAATAAATGATATCTACTTATATTTCAGCAAATTGTTCCTAAACTCAACACATTTACACCGTTATTGTTATACATCTATAACTAAATAAATTGTTTAAATTCAACTTAGAGTTGCAATCACAGGACTTCAAATCCATTCAATAATACTGAATGTCACTTTGTTGCCATATTTTCTTTACGTATTATCCACTCAGCATCGCGCAGTCTTGCTACTACAGAGTAACCCAGTTGGTTAACAGATCACCAAGCAGAAAAGAGCAGCAGGTAAACATTTATTTCAGAACTGTGTCTATAACCATTTTTTACATCTTCTCCCATTATTCATTTGTGCAATTATAAATTCCTCAGTGAAAAACCTGGAACATTTGATGACCTCAGTCTGAGCTCAACAGTGAAGCTAAAATGAAGCCAATAGCATATTTCTCCTCTAAACTTGACTCTGTAGCACAGGGGTCACCAACCTTTCTGAGACGGGGAGCTACTTCCTGGGTACTGAATCATGTGAAGGGTCACCAGTCTGATACACACTTCTGAAATAGCCAATTTGCTCAATTTACCTTCAACTCAATGTCATTATTAATAGTTAATGATATTCATCTCTGCAAAGACACTGATCATGTTAATGATTTCTCACAATCAATATTGTGACGGCTCTGTCGTGCCTCACTGTTGTCGGGGCTGGCTGGAAGAGCAATTCCCTGGCTGACCTGCAGGGGGAGTGCCAAGCGTTTCCAGTCGACCCAGCATGTTCACCTGCTCACCTGTGGCCCATCTGCTGGGATTGGCTGCCTGACGGGTCCAGGTATAAAACCTGTCTGGAGAGCGTCGAGGAGGCCCCCCCTCTCCTCTCTGGTGTGCTGCAGTGGAGTTCGTCAGATGAGCCCGGAGCTCGTCACGGCCGCAGGAGTTTGGAGTTTCCGTCTTTGTGACTATTTGGACTTTTCTGTTTTATATTCCACTGGGTTCTTTAATAAATGTTATGTTGGGTTGAAAATCCTCATCGTTGGTCTCCCCATTTGTATGTCATGGCTACTGTGAGCCAAGTATTCGTGACAATATCAACAATGATTTAACAAGATCGGGAACAGATGAATATCAATATGCAACACTTTATTTCTAGATTTTGTCTTAGTGCAAGTGTTTTTCAAATTGAAATAAATGTTGAAAACCATTTTAAAATGATCACTTCTCCAACAGTCCTAGGAAATCACAATGTCCCATTTTTACCAGCCACTGACATTTTTTAACAAATCATGAATTACTTTGCACCACGTTTGTACAAATAATAAATCATGTAAAATACAAAACTAAACTTTCAGATTTTAAAATGAATCTGATTATGTTTTGAACTTCACACTTCAGTCTGCAGATTTTTTCACATGAACATTTTAACATAAACAATTGTCACATTTTACAAACACATGTAACAAATTCTGAAGGAGACACCAAATCTGGTGTCCGTTTCTTTGTCCGTTGGGGGGAAGCCTGGCGTTGCTGCGGTTACCAGTGTGTTGTCCTCTGGTGGGGAACTTGACAGTGCAGCTCTGAGTGAGTCTGGCAGATGTGCATCAGGGAGGCGTCTTCTGTGTTGGTTCTTGATGAAGTTCATGTCAGAAAAGGCTGATTCACAAAGAGAGGTCGAACCCAAAAGGCTTGCAACCTCCATAGCTGCTGTACATACACCACTGTACTTTTCTGTGTCAACAAGGCACCAAAAGTTTGGTGCAGCCTGAGAGGCTTTGAGCTGCAGCTCATTTCACAATGTTCCAATTTCAATTTGCATCTGTGCAGCATCCAGGCTGAAGGTTGCACTGAACTGCTGAGCAATGCATGATATGTCCACGTTCATGAAAGGGTTAGAAATGAAGGACACACATGGCTCAAGCTGATCCAGGTCCCAAAACCTGTTCTCAAATTCTTGCCCAAGTCTTTTTATGAGCTGAGAGCACTTTTCTGCGCTTTAGTCCAAAGCCTCACATGCAGAAGCGTTGTCTCTCAGCACCATCTGCACAGAGGGGAAGTGCAGCACCTTTTGTCTGTAAATGCACAGAGAAAATGTTCATCTTGGCTTTAGATGCATTTACAGCACTGATCCTCTCAGCAACAGTCTCACCTTTGCCTTGCAGCTCCCAGTTCAAACTGTTCCGTTTCCCAGTAATGTCCGTCAAAAATGCAAGGTCCAGTGTCCAGCCAGTGTCCTCCAGCAGGGCGGCGTCTTCCCCTCTGGACTGCATGAACTCTTTTATTTCACTCAAAAGGGACAAAAAAGGAAGCAAAATCCGTCCCCTGCTGAGCCATCGGATTTCTGTGTGTAGGAGCAGGTCACCATATTCAGTTGGCAGCTCCACTGGGGAACCATTTGAAAATATCCTGTTGAAATTATTCTAAATTATTCTGATTAAAAATAAAATTGGCACGCAGATTCCAAAATTACAGTCATTCCCCCCCCCCCCCCCAGCCCGTCAAGTTTTGAAAGCTTCTCCTCCAGATCAGCAAATTTCCCCTAATGAGCTGGAGTCAGACTGGCCAGCTGATGACAACTGGATCAGCTCCGTTGGTGCCGTCACCATTAAGAGGTGTGTGCAGCCCCCAAAAGGTCAGAACTGTCAATATCCTATAGGGGACACTTTGAACCAGAGGGGATCCTATAGATCAAAAAGTTGACCCAGTTTGATTCCGCACCCAAAAACGAACATCTGTCAGACGAACTCCAGTTGTTTCCCAGTATTTCAGTTCAAACGTGGACCAAATTGTTCTGAAGAGAGGCGCTTGTGCTGGATATGACGCGATCCAACCACGAACACGGGACGTGTAGAGGAAGAAGAAGCGAAAGTGAAAGTGAAAGTTCTCAACTTCGGGCTCCATCTTGAGTGACCGAGCCCTGATGGAAAACCTCTAATATTCAGGTAGCATTTGGTTCTTTCACTGCTGTCGTCTCGAATCAATGTTCCGCTGCGAGATGCGGCTTAATAAGCTGCGTGTGCGCAATGAGCGTGCGCGTGTTTCGGACGCACATTGCGGCTGGTCGACGGGAATGTTGTGACGGATGATCAAACTTTGTACCGTGTTTCCTCTAACTGCGTTTTCCGCTAACCCTGAGCCAACATTTTAGAGGTTGAGGAAGCACATTTTAATACTCACAATAAGTCACAATATTATTTGCAGTTAGTGGAAAAATCCACGGAAAGAGGGACACAAACGCGACAGTTTTAGCCTCCTCTCTTTGTCCCTCCACCAGGGGACAATCAATCCTTTATTTAAAAAAGGGAAGTATGGAAAGAGGGAGAGATCAAGGCATTCCATTTTATTGTTTTAACAACTGGGTCTTTGTGGAATATGAATTTGTTATTATGGATTTATGAAATGTGTTCTGTTTTGAATGAAGCAGTCAAGAAAACGAAAGGAAACCTAAACCCATGGTGTTTTGATATTTTTGGTCCTGTACATGTGGTCAGATAAGATTAGTCTGAGCAGAATTGGGTGTTTTTTGCCCTTTGCTGTGTGTCATCTATTCTATTCAGCATGTTGGGTTGCTTGACTTCTGTTGGGTCGTGGCAACTTGATCATCACTTCTGAGATATTGACACACCTTTTTCCTGAGGCTGGCTCCAATGCTGCCAACACACCTGGCCATGGATATGGTGGGACTTCTGTGATGAGTGGGGTCAGAGGTGGTGGACAAGCTCTGCTCCAGAACAAGCTTGCTAGATATGTTTGGGATCTCCTCCGCCACAACCACCAGCTGCACCTAGTAGCTGTGCACGCCATGCAGAGTTCTGACCTCTAGGTCAGGCTACAAATGTTTTTCCAGCACCATCATGTGTTGGTGAGAAACATGATGCACCTGATCAAAAAAAGCTGCTTGTAATCTGACAGACGAGCCATGATGAGATGTCAAGGTGCGTTGTTGAAAATGAAGATCCTCTTCTTGGAATCCTGTCTGAGATGACAGAAGATGATGCTGCATTTGACCCACTTTGATGATGTGATGACGTATTTCTGTTTAGTTTTGAATGCATTCTCATCTTATTTGTTGAATTTAATGCTGAGAACTGACATCTTGAAAGAATTTAGGTTTTCTTGTAAACCATAACCAGATAAAAAATGATTTCATTTGTATTTGTGTGGGTCCGTCTAATGCCACCGCACCTTTTGAAACACCCAGGAGAAACATTTTTTCCACAACTATTTTATGTTTAATATGGTGTAAACTTTTAAGATGTCCCAAAACTTTTTTCCAATATATATGTGGCCTGTATGATGTACAGGGTGACATCATATAATAGATTTGGATGTGAATGAGCCGACAATACGTCACTGGACAGACCTCTGCTTGTCTTCATGCTGAGAATCATGTTCTTTAATCTTCTTTTCTGTGTCAGCAGACTGTTCCTGCTTAACCGTTTAGACTCACATTTAAAAATGAGCGAATGTGTGATGGAAGAGGAAGAGAGAGCAGAGTCCACAGTGTCCAGCTGTGTGTCCATGAAGAGCGACTGGTCCAAAGAGCACCCTTACAACTTTGGTATTGGACCTCAAGGCTCACCTTTAAAGTAAGGTTTTCTGAACCACATAACTCTGCCTTAGAACATTTTACAACCATACAAAACATCATTTTGTAGGTATTAGCCTCCACTATCGTGAAAAATGAAATTCATCAGCTCTTTAAAATGAAACGGTGCACAGTCCTTTCACCATGTTGGCCTGTGGAAAACCAGTGTTGTCGGGCCCGATGGACCAGCGTCCCCGTCGTTGCCAGACCACCGTTGGCCACCAGTTGGGTTTTGGGATCAAAGTGGGGGCGTTTCCTGTATCCGGTTCTCCTCACGGATCCATGACTACAACATGTTGCTGCAAGTGCAGAGACATTTGCTCTGGAAAGAACTTTAGAGCACATTCAGTGCTGCAGGATGAGGGGCTGGAAAAGGTGCCAGTTCTTTTCTCACTGCAGGGAACAGTTAAAAAAAGCAGCTTAAACTCTGAAAACATGAAAATTATACAGAGACATCATTGATTTAGGGATTCAGTTGTTATCCAGAATGGATTAGAAATGTTCCTGTTTGATAAAAATGCAGTGAATTGGGATTATTGAACTACAACCTCTACAGATTATTTACCTTCATCACAGTCTCATCACTATTTCTGATGTTTCCTCAGGATGGACGAGGACAGAGCAGAGTCCACAGTGCCCAGCTGTGTGTCCATGAAGAGCGACTGGTCCAAAGACTTCCCTTTAAACTTTGGTATTGGAGCTCAAGGCTCACCTTTAAAGTAAGGTTTTCTGAACCACATAACTCTGCCTTAGAACATTTCGCAACCATACAAAACATCATTTTGTAGGTATTAGCCTCCACTATCGTGAAAAATTAAATTAATGAAACGGTGCACCAACATGTCAGGCGTTCGCTCCCATTATCTCCCATGTTAATTTTAGTGTGGTAAATCTTTTAAAACTGAAAATTGCTTGTGTTTTTAACTGGTCATTTCTCCTACATGGGTTAACATCATCTCACAAAAATTCCTAGGCATATATTTTAAAGTTTCCCAACAATATCCACCATTGCAGAGTGCTCCAGCTCTCCATTTAGATACAGATGGGTAAGACATGGCAGGTCTGTGCAGCTTGTTCTGCCACACTGTTCCACCACATGTCATGAAAATTCATTAAAAAGTCTATTTATAAGGCTCCTGGTTCTAATAAACCCATAGACAACAATATCAGTCATTTCTAAATGGTTGAAATAAGCTTTTCAATATGCGTGACCTCTGTGCTATTTAATGATCAGTTTCAGAGACCAGACGACTGTATTTGGAGCATAAATGGAGAACTTTTGTTCTATTCTATGAGTTTATATTCCTGATTTGGCACTTTTATTTTTAACATAAATTCACAATGAGGAAAAGCCACTAAACACTTAGATCAAATCCACTTTTCTCCAACTAAACGAGCTTGTTAGAACGTAAATAACTTTATGTTTTTTGCTCAGTGTTCATTCAATCTTCAACTGTCAGAGCAAACTGAAAGTAGAAGTGAACGCAGCCTTTCTTAGGCGTTGCTAACGCCCAGTAGACATGTATAACCACTATTCCCATTTTTGACAGCTATCAGAAACGGTCTGCTTCCATTGGAGATTCCTCCTGTCCCGAGGGTGAAAACAAACGGAGAACTGAACTGCAGACCGCCGACCTGAACAACAGCGTCTCACGTAAGCTCGTACATTTGTATTAATAAGATACTTTTGGGTCGGAATAAAGGAACAACTTGTGTATTTACAATGTGCAAGAGAAGATCCAGAGAGCTCTTGTTTGCTTCCACTGGAACCCCTGGACCCTCTTCAGACCTTCCTAAATGCTTAGACAGTATTTAGCAACATTTAGTCATTTAGTTCTGGAAAGTGTTAAAGAGCTGAAGGCAGGTGACCTTTACAGGACAATGGGTCTGCTGAGTATGATGTGTTTGGAGAAGGTTTGATGTGTTTTTCTAAATATCATCCAGCTTTTACCAGCTGTTTAGTCCAAGCAAACTCTTGGAAGACATGGAAATGGTTGTTATAGACTAAACTACATAAGAAGACATAACATTTCAAACTGACAGTGAGATGGGTCATTACCC
Organism: Takifugu flavidus; assembly: GCF_003711565.1. NCBI lineage: Eukaryota > Metazoa > Chordata > Actinopteri > Tetraodontiformes > Tetraodontidae > Takifugu > Takifugu flavidus. The sequence continues at coordinate 1,031,723 of NC_079521.1, forward strand.
GACTGTTGCTTCTATCATTCAATCATGACAGAATATTTTCCAGTTGAGGACATCTGTGTTACTGCTGTAGATGACAATTGTAAAAGGATTTAAAAGATTGTTTGTTTTAGAGGGTGGTGAACTGCAGGAGGTGATAGAAGGTCATAAGATGACTCTGAAGAGAAGAAGTGAACATGTGACTGAAGGAACTCATGAAGCAGGAAGTGGAACCCTGCTGAACAAGATCTACACTGAGCTCTACATCACTGAGGGACAAAGTGAGGAGGTGGACACACAACATGAGGTGAGACAGCTTGAGAGAACCTCCAAGAAGAACATCCAGGACACTCCAATCAAGTGCCAGGACATCTTCAAAGTCTTATCTGAGCAACAGAGACACATCAGAGTGGTTCTGACCAACGGTGTCGCCGGCGTTGGAAAAACCTTCTCAGTGCAGAAGTTCAGTCTGGACTGGGCAGAAGGTTTGGAGAACCAAGACATCAGTCTGGTGCTTCCGCTCTCATGCAGGGAGCTGAACTTGATCAGAGATGAGCAGCACAGTCTTCTCTCACTGCTTCATGTTTTCCATCCAACATTACAGAAGATCAGAGCAGAAGATCTGACTGTCTGGAAACTTCTGTTCATCTTTGATGGCCTGGATGAAAGCAGATTTTCACTGGGTTTCAACAAGCATCAGGTCATCTCTGATGTCACACAAGTATCGTCAGTTGGCGTGCTCCTGGTGAACCTCATCCAGGGGAACCTGCTTCCCTCAGCTCTCATCTGGATCACCTCCAGACCTGCAGCAGCCTATCAGATTCCTCCCTCGTGTGTTGACAGGATCACAGAAGTACGAGGCTTCACTGACTCCCAGAAGGAGGAGTACTTCAGGAGGAGGTTCAGTGATGAAGATCTGTCCAAGAGAATCATCTCACACATCAAGGCCTCCAGGAGCCTCCACATCATGTGTCTGATCCCAGTTTTCTGCTGGATCACTGCTATAGTTCTGGAGGACATGATGACCAGAGACCAGAGAGGAGAGCTGCCCCAAACCCTGACTGACCTCTACTCACACTTCCTGAGGGTTCAGATGAAGAGGAAGAAGCAGAAGTATGGAGGAAAGCAGAGACCAGAGGAACTGACTGGGGATGATAAAGAACTCCTTCTGAAGTTGGGTCGGCTGGCGTTTGAACATCTGGAGAAAGGAAACATCATGTTCTACTCAGAAGACCTGGAGCGATGTGGACTGGACGTCTCCGAGGTGTCGGTGTACTCAGGAGTTTGTACAGAGATCTTCAAGAGAGAGAGTGTGATCTTCCAGAAATCAGTCTACTGCTTTGTTCATCTGAGCATTCAGGAGTTTCTGGCTGCCGTCTACATGTTCCACTGTTACACCAGGAAAAACACAGTGGTTATAAATCAGTTCCTAAAATATTCTGAACCAGTCACATCTCTTGATGACTTCCTCAGGAGAGCACTCATGAAATCTCTCAAAAGTGAAAATGGCCACCTGGACTTGTTTGTTCGCTTCCTTCATGGTCTCTCTCTGGAGTCCAATCAGAGGATCTTGGGTGGACTGTTGGATCAGACGGACAGCCACCCAGAAACCATCCAGAAGGTCCTCAACAACCTGAAGGAGGTGAACAGTGATGAAATCTCCCCAGACAGAAGCATCAACATCTTCCACTGTCTGATGGAGATGAAGGATCAGTCAGTCCATCAGGAGATCCAAGAGTTCCTGAAGTCAGGGGAGAAATCAGAGAGGGAACTGTCAGAGATCCACTGTTCAGCTCTGGCCTACCTGTTGCAGATGTCAGAGGAGGTTCTGGATGAGCTGAACCTGTGGCAGTACAACACCTCAGTGGAGGGACGACGTCGCCTGATTCCAGCTGTGAGGAACTGCAGGAAGGTCGAGTAAGTAAAGATTTCTGGGGCCGGACATCGGCGTTTAAATCAAGCGAGTGGATCATGTCAGGTAGCAATACCCCCTCCAGTGGTCATTCCTTCAATTCTTTATCTCCATTGCAGCGTCCATAAATTAAAAACAACAACAATTCATCCAGAAATGTTCAACACTGGCTGGATATAAGTTCAAAGGTCAATCCAGACAAACCAACATAAGGCAGGAATAATAGGAGCCACAAGTTAACTGACTATCATGAAATTACTGTCATGTCATTAAATCACTTTTGTTTGTTTGTATACATCGTATTCAAACGACAGAAAAACACATTTTAACTAATGACACGTGACTATTTTGCTTCATTTGTTCAACGTAAAAACAGCCGGCCTCGTTGGTTTAAATGGGTGTTTTAGGTCTTTGTGGCGGTTCCGTTTGGAGCCTTTATGTGACCCACAAAGTTGTTTGAGCCTTTCCACACCCGTTAGGTGGCAACTTCATCACTAGCAACAAAAGGTGCAGTGAAAATGATTTGAAGGGAAACAGGCAGATATAACAGAAGCTGAGGGCAATCGATGCAACCAGAGACTCTGATGTCATCGATCGATCGCTGAATTAAGACTTGACGCACGATCGTACAAATTGGATGAAATGCAAAATATCCAAAGAGCCGATAGACAGATAAAAAGATGCACGTTTCTTTAAACCATTTGCTACAATCATTTTAAATATTGAGTAATTATGAGCTGTTCTAAAATAAGACAAATGTTGAGAATAATTCAGTTGCATTTCAGATCCGATGGTCGTTCAAACTGTTGCTCTACGGTGTTGAATTTAGCTTTTCCAGGAAATGAGCTACATTGGTGTTGAGGTAGATTCTCAGATAAGTTGATTAGAAATCCCAAAGTTTGACTCACTATTTTTGTTTCATACACAACAGACTGTCTGGTAGTTTTCTTTCAACGAGTCATTGGGAAGTTGTGGCCTCAGCAATGACGTCAAACCCTTCTCATCTACGGGAGCTGGACTTAAGCTGGAACAAAAGCCTGACAGATGCGGTAGTAAAGTTACTGTCTTCTGCAATGATGCATCCAAACGGCAGACTGGAGACGCTCAGGTCAGGAGGCCTCTGTTGGTCTTTTCTAATTTTCTTTACATTTTCTGGTTTTCTCTTCAATTTCAGATTTAGAAATGTGTTTTTATTTGCCCCATTTATTCCTTTTCCAGACTGAGTGGCTGCAGTTTATCAGAGACCAGCTGTGACTCTCTGGCCTCGGCGCTGAGGTCCAATCCCTCCCATCTGAGGGTTCTGGAGCTGAGTAGGAACCAGCTGCAGGATTCAGGGGTGAAGCTGCTCTGTGGTTTTCTCCAGGATCCTCTCTGTAAGCTGGATACCCTCAGGTCAGCTTTCTTTTATCTTCGACATAACAACTAAACCAGGGGTGGGGAACCTCCGGCCTCCGGGCCGTATACGGCCCCCGAGACCATTTCAACCGGCCCGCAACACAATAAGATTTTTATATTTTATATGTGCACTTATACAGTGGGACCGTTCGCTAAACTCCGCGAGCTGCGAGTAGCAGCGGTAGCGTATTTTTACCCTTCGTATCCTGAAATTTCTTTCATAACAAGAGGAAATATTTTCCCGTTTTCTGAGATAAAACGGACGGTTATGTTATGTCCGAGTCAAGGTTAGGGTCAGTGAACACAGCATGTGATGTACGTAGTGGGCTGGACTGATTGACACGGACGAAAAATGTATAGCGAAACACGATAAACTCGACGAGTTGAAAGGACAGATGAGTTTGGATAAAATTAACGCTCTTCGTCGGCGTTTGGAGGCTCAACAAGCAGCTTTCACACGACCATGTGCCGACAGAGAGAATATTACGCGTGCAAGTTTTGTGGTGAGTGAATTAATAGCCACGAAGCTGAAACCTCACGCCGAAGGAGAGTTCGTGAACGCGCCTCGTAGGCGCCGCTGAGCCGCTCGCGCCGTAACAAAGTAAAATTGTTTCAAAGCGTGAATTTTTTTTCGTGAATAACTATTGAACTAAGACATATATTATGATTCCAGTGGGTAACGGTATGTTTTTATGGTCAAGGAATCTAAATATGTAGTCAAAGTATATGTGGGACTAATATTTATGGTGGAAATCACAATATGCCAGGAATTGTTGCGCTTGGCGGAGGTCTGCGCTCTCCGAGTGCTTTCTAGTTATTATTATTGTCTTTATCGTTCTTTCTTTTCATTTATTTTCTTGATTATCTTGTTGTATTGCAGTTTTTGTGAGTAGAGGCCTCGAACAGGCCCTTATGGGTCTCTTGCCTCAACTCTGCACCTCTTTTTTTTAAAATTGTTTTGAATGATCATGAAAACATATTTTACTTGTTTGTCATTTTATTCTATTTTTTTGGATGATTTTATATGTATGTGTGCTAAATAAATAATTCAAACTCAAATACAGCAATCATGAGACTTAGTAACACAGTGGTTATAGAGTTTTTTTTTGTCTTTTTTTTGCATCCCTAGGTATGTGTTCATAATAGTATGGCCCTCGGAGGACTTTATAAAAATTGAAATGGCCCTCGATATGAAAAAGGTTCCCCACCCCTGAACTAAACAATGAAAGGCTTCAAGATAAACTCCATTGACTTTTGGAGAAGAGAAGTGTAGTATGAATATAAATGAGCCATTGAAAATCAATTTTATAGATACTTTTTAACTATGTTGTTGCTGTAATATCCCAGTTTATCAGTGGGGGCCAGAGCTCTCCTGACTCCAAGGGCCCTGATTAAATAATGAAATAAAATAATGATTTTGAGGAAGTGTAACATGACTTTTCCTCCAATAAGAGATCATTTCTTGCCATGATTCCTTATCCAGACTGAGTGGCTGCAGTTTATCAGAGATCAGCTGTGACTCTCTGGCCTCGGCGCTGAGGTCCAATCCCTCCCATCTGAGGGTTCTGGACCTGAGTGGGAACCAGCTGCAGGATCCAGGAGTGAAGCTGCTCTGTGGTTTTCTCCAGGATCCTCTCTGTAAGATGGAGACTCTCAGGTCAGTCAGAGATGATCCAGTACTTTCCCAGGTGTAACTAGTTAGACAATAACTGTTTCCATGTTTGATCTTTGTTATAAACGTAGTGTTACAGTTCTCAGAAAAAAGACCACACAGGACAGATTTGCAGTATTAAATTGGTTGTGGAAATCTGTCCCATGTGAGGATGGTCATCAATGACTAGAAAGGAAGTATCAGTTGTAGATTTGTCTTGTTTTATTTTAGGCTGGCCACAAAACCGCCCAAACATTCAGACCAATCAAAAATGGTTCTTCCTGTCTTTTAAAGATCAGAAGGAAAACGAGAAACCCCAAAAAGAAAGCTGCTGCAGTGTGCCATGCCCCTTCTCTACTGAGAAAAGCCATCCCAAAAAAGAGAAAAGCTCAAGTGTGAAGTGAGCACCCTGTTAAACCTTGGTACCGAAAGCCTGCAGTCATTCTCATCTTAGGTGGCTTCATTCCAGCCAGAAGCCCAAACCTGCCTCCCTCTTAAAGGGGCAGCAGGTCAGTCCAACCACAGAAACCTTCATGAAGATCTGAAGCTTTCAGCATCCACAATTGTTGCACCTCACTTCCATTGGAGTCCAAATCAGAAGTCAACAAGTTGATTCTACACCGATTCTACACAATGCAACCATTTTAAAAAGGTTTCCATCCATAAGTTTTCACACATTTTTAGATAAATCTGTTTGTTCATCGCCTCCTTCTTTTGTAATGGTCATAAAAGAAAATGACCTTATTTGAGTTTTTCTCCTCACAAATATGACTTTCTATGAACGATGCAATAAATGCAGCTTGCAATCTAAGACAATATGGAAGTATGTGTATATAATAGTAGTGGAAGTAGCTCATAAAATAATACATTTGCTCTTCTCATCGAATCTCTCTATGTTATTAAAGAAAAACCTGCTCTTAGTCAACAACATCTAAGACATCAGCCAAAAATCCTAATTTTATATAATCTAATATGAAACAGTAGAGAAGACTCTTTCTGCAGAGACACTGGTGGCAGGAATGCAGAAGTATCACCTGCTCAACTTGGAAGGTGGAGCAGAAACCACCAGCTGAGAAGGTCCTCAGTGAGAGGAAGTGGTGGAGAACCATGAAACTTGCTAAGCTCCACCTCAGCTCCAGAGACGGGCTGAGCTGGAGCTGTGGCACCAGGTATCGCCCAGAAGAGCCTCCAACAAACAAGCTCTTCTCTTGGGAGGAGAGGGCTTTGAATCTCAGCTCAGTGTGCTTGTCTCTAGTAGGTGGCAGCTGCACCTTTTCCTGAGGTCCTTGTTGATGCCCTGAGGGGAATTGATGCTCCTGCAATGTTTTCTGGCAGCATTGAGCTTGCAGTGGGGCAATCAAACACACTGTGGGGGGGCTCTCTTTCCTTCTCTCATCTGGAGAACAAGTGACACCAGCTGCCAATCATTGTTGGAGAAATGTGCAGTCAGGGGAACTATGCGTCCAGACTATAGCCACCCTTCCAGCATCCAGCAGTGTCTAAAACCTTTGATTTGGTTTCACCAGAGAGTGTAGGGATTGCAGGGTCGCTGCAGCATCGCCCACAAGCTGTCAGGAGTGGGTCGCTTTGTCCCAACTCCTGACAAGAGTTGAGTGCTATTGAGAAATGTGGTCTCACAAACTTGGAAGGTATTTTGACCTACACACACTTTACATACGGTGTAGATCTTGTCCAACCGCCCTGAAAGAACCCAAAATAGGAACATACGGCAGATAAGCCGGTGCAGGACCAGAGGTTTGTTGCTTGTAAGCTGTGTTTTGCTCTGGTACATGTTGATTTTTATTTGTCTTCTCTCAAAATAATTGTTATTTTAGACTAATTGACTGCAGTTTATCCAAGACCAGCTGTGATTCTGTGGCCTCAGCTCTGAAGTCCAACCACTCCCATCTGAGGGTTCTGGACCTGAGCTCCAACACGTTGCAGGATTCAGGAGTGAAGCGGCTCTGTTCTGGACTGGAGAGTCCAAACTGTAAACTGGAGAGGCTCAGGTCAGTCTTCATTTTTCTACCTATATACCAGCTGCTAAGATGGTGAAGTGAGGCTGTTCTCAACACTGCTGTGATGCACCACATTAAAAAAATTCCTTTTAATATTGTGAATTCAGGTCTGACCCAACTAAGAACTCACGTAGGTTTAGTACTGACGCAGATAACATGCAGACCTGCACCGTATAACCTCATCCTGCATTTTTCAGATTAGCCTACTGCAGTTTATCAGAGATCAGCTGTGGCTCTCTGGCCTCGGCGCTGAGGTCCAATCCCTCCCATCTCAGAGAACTGGACCTGGGTCAGAACCAGCTGCAGGATTCAGGAGTGAAGCTGCTCTGTGGTTTTCTCCACTTTCCAAACTGCCGACTGGAAACTCTGAGGTAAACACCATTCTCAAAAATGTCCATTATTCCATCCGAGGGTCCTCACACTTTCTGAGTGTGTGTGTTGTGCCCAGTTCCTTCAGGAGGGAGGGCCACACGGGGACCACTTATTCATGATAAACTGATTTAAGGACAATGAAAAAGCCGACAGATGGTCACCAAAATTAGACAAAACTAGGTGAGGGTGCCTGGTAGACACCAGCCAACGAGGAGGGAGATGGTGAGGGAGACAGGAAGTCATCTAAGACAGGTTGTGCCTTTAAAGATGAGCCACAGGTGAGATGGATCTCCATGATGAGATGGGAGGGAAAGAGGTGGGAGAACCTGGGAAGAGTGAGGGCCAGAACAATATATACTCCTTTGGAACAGTGCAAACCTGAGAGGTTGGAATTGTGGTAATTACATATTACTATCATTTTTTAACCTGTAACTAAATTAAATATTTACAGATCATGCCTTTGATTAACCTTTCAGATTAATACTGGTTTCACTTATAACCTCATAAAAGTTTCCCTTCTTTATTTAGATTATGGGACTGCAGTTTATCAGAGATCAGCTGTGACTCTCTGGCCTCGGCGCTGAGGTCCAATCCCTCCCATCTCAGAGAACTGGACCTGGGTGGGAACCAGCTGCAGGATCCAGGAGTGAAGCTGCTCTGTGGTTTTCTCCACTTTCCAAACTGCCGACTGGAAACTCTGAGGTAAACACCGTTCTCAAAAATGTCCATTATTCCATCCGAGGGTCCTCACACTTTCTGAGTGTGTGTGTTGTGCCCAGTTCCTTCAGGGGGGAGGGCCACACGGGGACCACTTATTCATGATAAATTGATTTAAGGACAATGAAAAAGCCGACAGATGGTAACCAAAATTAGACAAAACTAGGTGAGGGTGCCTGGTAGACACCAGCCAACGAGGAGGGAGATGGTGAGGGGGACAGGAAGTCATCTAAGACAGGTTGTGCCTTTAAAGATGAGCCACAGGTGAGATGGATCTCCATGATGAGATGGGAGGGAAAGAGGTGGGAGAACCTGGGAAGAGTGAGGGCCAGAACAATATATATTCTCCTCTGGAACAGTGCAAACCTGAGAGGTTGGAATTGTGGTAATTACATATTACTATCATTTTTTAACCTGGAACTAAATTAAATATTTACAGATCATGCCTTTGATTAACCTTTCAGATGAATACTGGTTTCACTTATAACCTTATAAAAGTTTCCCTTCTTTATTTAGATTAAGGGACTGCAGTTTATCAGAGATCAGCTGTGGCTCTCTGGCCTCGGCGCTGAGGTCCAATCCCTCCCATCTCAGAGAACTGGACCTGAGTGGGAACCAGCTGCAGGATTCAGGAGTGAAGCTGCTGTCTGATCTCGTAGAGAATCCAGAATATGGGCTGGAGACATTGAGTCATGGCTGGTAGAAGCCAGTCAACTCCCGCTCATCTGCTGCATCACTCACTGACCACTGGTGAAGAGCATCTGTGGAAACATCTGCCGTCTACTCCCTCCATAGATGAAGAATTCAGTTTTTAAAAAGCGCTGGTGGACTTTCAGGAGATCAGTCGATGGTCAACAAAGCAGAAGCAGCTTCCCCTTGAAGTTAAATTAGTTCCTGGTATCACACAATGCATCTTTATAAAGTTCTAAATGGCTCCTCGGCCACTCTTAGAAGCATGAAAACCTTCTCTTAATTGTCTCTTCAAATGTCTGTATTATACGTTACTATTTTACATCATGCCTTCAGAATCTTTAGGGTTTAGTATTTACTGTCTCTGTGACATGGAGCATTGGAATATTTCAGCTGCAGCCAGCAAAAACCCATCAGAATGATGGCTATCGGTGGGAACCGCAGCTCATTTGACTTTAGTCAGTCTGTTCAATGTTATAGGATTTATTGCAATCTGATAAAAACTATGAATAAATGTGGGAAATAGGAAATAAAAAGAAGCAAAATGACCAAATAAATCTCCCATGAATACTGTAATTTTAAAGATGTCAAGAATGGAATATCAGCTTAAATGGAATCAAACATAAAGGGAAAAGGCCTCCTTTAAGTTTACTGCAAAAATAAACACAAAATCAAGAGCGACACGCGCCAAAAACGTCTCATTCTCTCTTCTGTCTCCACTCATTCTTTTATATTCTCTTAAGATAATGGGGACGGGGTCGTGTGATAACAAAACAAGCTAATTGGGGACTATATTTTTGTTGCAAGAACTTTGGCTCTTCAGAAGTTTCTATGTTGGCTTCCACTGATTGTGCATCCACTAGAAACTCAGTGTTTTTGAGGAACTACCAGGAGTGGCTGGAGTGGAGGCCAATGACGCTATAGCTACATATAGCTACATATAGATCACCGTTATCCTCAACCCAAAATGTAGTGGGCCGCTCAATATGCCAGGAATTGGGAGCCCCGTCTGTGGTGGGCCGCTCAGAGCGGGAGCCCCGTCTGTAGTGGGCCGCTCACAGCGGGAGCCCCGTCTGTAGTGGGCCGCTCACAGCGGGAGCCCCGTCTGTCGTGGGCCGCTCAGAGCGGGAGCCCCGTCTGTCGTGGGCCGCTCACAACGGGAGCCCCGTCTGTGGTGGGCCGCTCACAGCGGGAGCCCCGTCTGTAGTGGGCCGCTCAGAGCGGGAGCCCCGTCTGTAGTGGGCCGCTCACAGCGGGAGCCCCGTCTGTAGTGGGCCGCTCAGAGCGGGAGCCCCGTCTGTAGTGGGCCGCTCACAGCGGGAGCCCCGTCTGTAGTGGGCCACTCACAGCGGGAGCCCCGTCTGTAGTGGGCCACTCACAGCAGGGGCCCCGTCTGTCGTCACTGATACCAGCTTTCCCAGCGGCACTTTTTTCTCCACCAAAAACTCCTTCACCGCGTTATATATGTCAACTCCCCTCGTTTTATATGTCAACTCCCCTCGTTATATGTGTCAACTCCCCTCGTTATATATGTCAACTCCCCTCGTTATATGTGTCAACTCCCCTCGTTATATATGTCAACTCCCCTCGTTATATATGTCAACTCCCCTCGTTATATGTGTCAACTCCCCTCGTTATATATGTCAACTCCCCTCGTTATATGTGTCAACTCCCCTCGTTATATATGTCAACTCCCCTCGTTATATATGTCAACTCCCCTCGTTATATGTGTCAACTCCCCTCGTAGTTGTCTTTAGGGGCAGTAGTGTGAGAAGTTCTTCTCTTGTGGAGAAAGAAACTTTCGTGGTGAAAATGATGTGTCTTCTTTCTTTTTTCTGCCATCTTTTTATGGGTCAGTCGTCTCCTTGTTTTGGCTGCGCCCGCTAGGCTGTTTGGTCGTAGCGATCTGCGTAGACGCTACGTTTTGGTCATGCGCATCATACTGACCTTTGAACTATACTAGGTCATAGTTCATTTATATTAAACATTTTTTTAAATATATTGTTATTTCCAGTTTGTAAGTGTGATTTAAACAAGAATCGCAAACAAAATAAATTAGATGCAGCTCATTGGTCAGTGGTGCTATTTGAGCTATTTTTAGAACAGGCCGGTGGGCGACTCATGTGGTTCTGACGGGCGACCCGGTGCCCGCGGGCAACGTGTTGGTGACCCCTGGTCTAGTGAACCAAACTGAACCAACTGAAAACCTAACAAATATTTTCCAATATGATCAGATAAATAAAGCAATAGTTTCTTATGGCTCTGTCAGTCATTTTTAATTTTCAAGAGGCACAAAAGACAAATTTGCTTTCTATAAAAATCCCCGTAACATGAACATTAAATGAATGAAGCGGTATTATTCAAGGCACCATCAGTAGATTTTCTCATTTAGCAAAAGTGGGCTAAATTTACTTCAAAGAAAAAAATTATAACAGCAATTTTCTATCATTCACTCAACTGAAATATTTTTGAAACATAATTGGATTGAAATACAATAACATAAAGTGCAAAAATCTATGAACCAAAAACAACACTTTCTTCAAGGAAAAGGCACATGTGCAGTGAAAAATATTTAACTTTCCATTTAGCACGGACAAAAAAAACCCAAATCCTGTTTAGCAATGAAGCTGTGGGGAGAGTTTGAGGAGCGTTTCTGAGGAACACGCTGCCATATTGGGTCCAAGCTGCTGGGGTTTTTGTTGTTTCCAGGTGAATCGGTGGGCAGCGGCGTTACCGCCTGTCTCTGCCCCCCCCCCTCCCCGTGGTCGTGGTCACGCCGGGCATCTTTACTGGTCCTGTTTTAAACAGGTTCTGTTGGGAACAGGTGTTCTCCAGAACTGTATTCCAGGCTGCTGTGCTGAAGGGCTGTTTTCAGTAGCAATAGAGCCAGAGTGGGCCTGCTCCATATGAACCCCCCCAGGCCGTGCTTTCCTCCTGCTGAGCCATAATCAGCTCTGGATGGACTGGTTCACGCTTGGACTGAGTCAAGATTTGATAGCTTGACTGATTCTTACAGTTTTTGATCAAACCCCCATCTGCTGATTCCAGGAGATCTTTAAAGGATCTCAGAGCTTCAGATTTATGAAGCCTGCTCAGCCCCCGACAGCGCTGATGAAACCATTTCATTCCTTCAAAAAAGCAGAACATGAAGCTCCAGAAAAGGTTTTTGGATCAAGTTTCCAACAGAACGAGGACAAGTGGGTAAAAGCGCCACTTTAAAGCCTCCAGGCCTCAGAAAACATCCACCTTTAGGATGCCTGACTTTAGAGGATCGTCGGTTCGCTCCGAGCACAAGAACAAACGTTTTTAACCTCAGTCCAAGAACATCTGACCTGAAATGATCAAAAAGCTTCAGCGTAAAAAGATGGTGGAGAGAAAGCTGCTGGGAGGTTCTCAGAAGAGAAGTGGCATTAAAGCCAGCTGGAAGAGTCCAGCCTGCTTCCTGCTCCTCCAAACAGGCGTCTCCACACCAACACTGAGGAACACGGGCTTCTGTTCTTCCTTCTTCTCTTCTGACTATTGTGTGTTTGATGAATGCAGCATCCACTCACTGCCCCCCCCCCCCCCCCCCCCTCATTTACACTGCTCCTGGTTTCACAATGCTCCTCAGACAGATGCAACCAGAGACACTGATGCCGTCAGACAATAAAACTGAGTGTTGTTGTGTCCGGTTATTAACATGTTCCATGCTTTTCCTTCTGCAACAGTTCATCACACCTGCTCAGGGAAACCTCGGTGTAAAGGAGGTGAAGCCGTGCCTCAGTGACTCTACTTTGCTGTTTTAGAAACTAACAGTTATTAGATGAATATACAGTGTGCACGTACGCGCACACGTGTGTATAAACACTTAATACACGCGTGTGCCTGTATGTAGACTTTTTAGCACTTTGGGTTCATAGACTTTTTAGTATTTTGCAGATTCGTGTCTGTATATAAACCAGATCCTCCTGTAATAAAGAACTAAAGGCTGACTGTTGTCACGTGACCTGTCTCCCTCTGTGTCCAATGATGGAACCTGCCTGGAACATCTGGTCCAGAGAAAAAGCAAAACAGCTCACAGAACTGGTCCAGTTTAGACCCAAAAATGACAATAAATAATGAAAATGTGTGACGCAGTAGAACAATGGACAAACTTTCTATTGGTCATTGACAGTTTCAGTCGTCATCAGAATTAATCAAAAATATTTAAACCAACAAACTACACACAGAACCGCAAAGTTTAGAGCTTAAAGGGAGCGACAGGTGAAGGTTTAAAGCTCAACGCAGCTGAAGAAGTTCCAAAATAGAGAAATATCATGTGGTGCTTTACCGCCACCCGGGGGACACGCGTGGAGCTGCAGACAATAGTTAAACGCGCTCCGACACATTCTGACCTCTGCTGCTCCTCCTGGACTCCAGGGCTGCAGAAATATGCTGCTTTTACAAGTCTTTCAAATCTGTCAAGCATCATAAATCTTATTTATTTAACTAAGTTAGTCAGTTTTCATTTAAATGCAAAAACATATTTATGGCATTAAAATAGCAAAACAACTTTTAATCTTGAACCCTCCCAGAATGCTTTTATAGTAGTGGAATGTAAATCAACAGCCATAAAGTTGTTCATTAACAGAGGAAAAAGGAAAGGTAAAAGTATTCCGTTCAGACTGAGCAGGAAGACTGAAGACCGACAAGGTGAGTGTAAACGAAGAGCATTATTGAAAAGAATTGACAGTTGTGTTTGGAGATAAAAATCAAGATTTGAATCAACTAGACTTCATATTTAGTTTTAGCACAAAGCATCATTATGCATTATAAATGAATAGTTCTTAATTAACTTTCTTATAGTCTGGCTTTAGTTATAGTTGAATAGTCTTTCTAAGTGAAGTTTAGTTTATGTTTCTGCTCTTTGCTACTGATCCTAAAAGAACTTTAAACCCTCCCAGAATGCTTTAATGGTAGTAATATATACGCCATAAAGCTGTTGATTAGGTTTTAAAAGTGAAAGTGAAAGTATTCTGTTCAGATAAGTATTATGCTGTTAACGTTGTTAGAGAGTCTTAACAGGTATTAACAACATTTTAAAACTTTTTTGTGACAGGTGAAAAGCTCTTAGAGTTATTAGAGTTGTTCAACAGTCCAGGTTACAGCTGGATATTTTGGTATTACCTGTCAAACAACATCTAATCGTGGGCAAGTTAGCATCTCTCAGCCGGACCAATTTAAGACAATAAACTAAATAACTAAATCCACACAGGATCACAGGACACCAACAGGATTTTGGTTCATGTTGCACGTTTTCTCACGGTGGTTTATTGTTCTATGTTGTGGAACCACTGTGAAAGAAATGCAGGAGTGGGTGTCATTTCTTTCATCTATTTTAAATAGAGCAGTGATCTTTGAGGACTTGGATCATAGAAATAATTGAAGAGGGGAACAAAGGAGGGAAGTTAAAAAGTCCTGACTAGCATGTTTATGTAGCACCAGATAATTTATTGGCTGAGCTGAAGACAGTCCTTTCACCATGTTGGCCTGTGGAAAACCAGTGTTGTCGGCCCGATGGACCAGCGTCCCCGTCGTTGCAGGACCACCGTTGGCCACCAGTTGGGTTTTGGGATCAAAGTGGGGGCGTTTCCTGTATCCGGTTCTCCTCACGGATCCATGACTACAACATGTTGCTGCAAGTGCAGAGACGTTTGCTCTGGAAAGAACTTTAGAGCACATTCAGTGCTGCAGGATGAGGGGCTGGAAAAGGTGCCAGTTCTTTTCTCACTGCAGGGAACAGTTAAAAAAAGCAGCTTAAACTCTGAAAACATGAAAATTATACAGAGACATAATTGATTTATTGATTCAGTTGTTATCCAGAATGGATTAGAAATGTTCCTGTTTGATAAAAATGCAGTGAATTGGGATTATTGAACTACAACCTCTACAGATTATTTACCTTCATCACAGTCTCATCACTATTTCTGATGTTTCCTCAGGATGGACGAGGACAGAGCAGAGTCCACAGTGTCCAGCTGTGTGTCCCTGAAGAGTGACCAGTCCAAACGTGGAGGAATAAACTTCAGAAGTTCAGAGGAAATGTAAGAAAACTAAAGCGTGATGATGTGTTTGTGTGGCACCCTTTAAACTTTGGTATTGGACCTCAAGGCTCACCTTTAAAGTAAGGTTTTCTGAACCACATAACTCTGCCTTAGAACATTTCACAACCATACAAAACATCATTTTGTAGGTATTAGCCTCCACTATCGTGAAAAATTAAATTCATCAGGTCCTTAAAATGAAACGGTGCACCAACATGTCAGGCGTTCGCTCCCATTAACTCCCATGTTAATTTTAGTGTGGTAAATCTTTTAAAACTGAAAATTGCTTGTGTTTTTAACTGGTCATTTCTCCTACATGGGTTAACATCATCTCACAAAAATTCCTAGGCATATATTTTAAAGTTTCCCAACAATATCCACCATTGCAGAGTGCTCCAGCTCTCCATTTAGATACGGATGGGTAAGACATGGCAGGTCTGTGCAGCTTGTTCTGCCACACTGTTCCACCACATGTCATGAAAATTCATTAAAAAGTCTATTTATAAGGCTCCTGGTTCTAATAAACCCATAGACAACAATATCAGTCATTTCTAAATGGTTGAAATAAGCTTTTGAATACGCGTGACCTCTGTGCTATTTAATGATCAGTTTCAGAGACCAGACGACTGTATTTGGAGCATAAATGGAGAACTTTTGTTCTATTCTATGAGTTTATATTCCTGATTTGGCACTTTTATTTTTAACATAAATTCACAATGAGGAAAAGCCACTAAACACTTAGATCAAATACACTTTTCTCCAACTAAACGAGCTTGTTAGAACGTAAATAACTTTATATTTTTTGCTCAGTGTTCATTCAATCTTCAACTGTCAGAGCAAACTGAAAGTAGAAGTGAACGCAGCCTTTCTGAGGCGTTGCTAACGCCCAGTAGACATGTATAACCACTATTCCCATTTTTGACAGCTATCAGAAACGCTCTGCTTCCATTGGAGATTCCTCCTGTCCCGAGGGTGAAAACAAACGGAGAACTGAACTGCAGACCGCCGACCTGAACACCAGCGTCTCACGTGAGCTCGTACATTTGTATTTATAAGATACTTTTGGGTCGGAATAAAGGAACAACTTGTGTATTTACAATGTGCAGGAGAAGATCCAGAGAGCACGTGTTTGGTTCCAGTGGAACCCCTGGACCCTCTTCAGACCTTCCTAAATGCTTAGACCAGGGGTGGGGAACCCTTTTCATATCGAGGGCCATTTCAATTTTTATAAAGTCCTCCGAGGGCCATACTATTATGAACACATACCTAGGGATGCAAAAAAAAAAAAAGACAAAAAAAAGAGTCTATAACCACTGTGTTACTAAGTCTCATGATTGCTGCATTTGAGTTTGAATTATTTATTTAGCACACATGCATATAAAATCACCAAAAAAAATAGAATAAAATGACAAGTAAAATATGTTTTCATGATCATACAAAACAATAAAAAGAGGTGCGGAGTTGAGGCAAGAGACCCGTAAGGACCTGTTCGAGGCCTCTACTCACAAAAACTGCAATACAACAAGATAATCAAGAAAATAAATGAAAAAGAAAGAAAGATAAAGACAATAATAACAACAACTAGAAAGCACTCGGAGAGCGCAGACCTCCGCCGAGCGCAACAATTCCTGGCATATTGTGATTTCCACCATAAATATTAGTCCCACATATACTTTGACTACATATTTAGATTCCTTGACCATAAAAACATACCGTTAGCCACTGGAATCATAACAATGTATGTCTTAGTTCAATAGTTATTCACGAAAAAAAATTCACGCTTTGAAACAATTTTACTTTGTACGGCGCGAGCGCCTCAGCGGCGGCTACGAGGCGCGTTCACGAACTCTCCTTCGGCGTGAGGTTTCAGCTTCGTGGCTATTAATTCACTCACCACAAAACTTGCACGCATAATATTCTCTCTGTCGGTACATGGTCGTGTGAAAGCTGCTTGTTGAGCCTCCAAACTCCGGCGAAGAGCGTTAATTTTATCCAAACTCATCTGTCCTTTCAACTCGTCGAGTTTAGCGTGTTTCGCTAAGCATTTTTCGTCCGTGTCAATCAGTCCAGCCCACTACGTACATCACATGCTGTGTTCACTGACCCTGACCTTGACTCGGACATAACATAACCGTCTGTTTTATCTCAGAAAACGGGAAAATATTTCCTCGTTAAGAAAGAAATTTCAGGATACGAAAGGCAAAAATACGCTACCGCTGCTACTCGCAGCTCGCGGAGTTTAGCGAACGGTCCCACTGTATAAGTGCACATATAAAATATAAAAATCGTATTGCGTTGCGGGCCGGTAGAAATGGTCTCGTAGGCCGTATACGGCCCGGAGGCCGGAGGTTCCCCACCCCTGTTCTACACCATCTCAGACGGACCTGCAGGTGCAGACTGTGATTACAGCTACTACAGTGCAACCGTGAGTAACACATCAGCACTCACCTGTCTCGGGGAATCCAATGTTACTGTTGGTATTTTGAGAATATCAGGCTGTTTTTGGCTGTGTGATGGACTAATTTATGGATTCAGGACCACCCGATGGCAAACAACTATGACAAGGAACCTTTGCTGGTGCTGAACAACAGCCTTGATGGTCTCGTCACCTTTAAGTGCATAGAACACCTCTTCTTTGAAGCCACATGTGGCAAGGTATTATACACTTGCAATATCTGGAAAATGTTCCAAAGGAATGCATTTTGGAACTGTCTGAGATGTGTAACGTTCTCATTATTGTCGGATCAGGTCCCCTGATGAAGCATTAAAAATCTCACTTTGTCTGTTTCCACAGTGGGAATTTTACAGTGCTAACGTTACAGGTGAGGCCCAAGTCCTAACATAGTCATCTTTACCTGCTGTTTGTCAGTAATATATGAAAATTATCTTTTTACAGTTCCCTGTGAGGACCTTCGCAGGCAACTTTACAATAATATTAGAATTGTTGGTGATTGTGTAATATTAAAATTACCAGTGATTGTGTATCATGTGTTGATAGGGAGTTCAAAGGACCAGACTGTCCTGGCTGTGGTCCTGGTGGTCCTGGTTGTGGTCCTGGTGATACGGTCCAAATGCAAGAAAAAATATGGTACGAATGGTGGCAAAAACAGTAAGTAGTGGCATATTGTTCTGGCCCGTTCTGTTTTAAAATAACCTTGATGCCATTTGAAACAGAGGCGTGCCGTGGAAAGATCTTCGAGAGGTTTTGGGGGCCAGGCCAAGAACCTGGACCGGGCCAAGAACCTGGACTTATGCTGGAACCACCAGCAGCAGCTGTCTAAAAACCCCCCAAAGGTGCTGGAGTGGATACATGCCAAATGGAGATTCTGCTGTTTTCTGCTGCCTTCAACTATTTCCAGCCATCACTGCATCTGCTTTAATGCTGTTAAACCTTTTTAAGCACTTTTTTTAACTTGAGAACTTTTATTATTGCATTTAAGCTCAGCTGATGTAAATTCTGCTTTTAGACTCTATAAGATTGTATGAGAACAAAAATGACAATCTTATTTTCATTGTAATGCAAAAATCTATTTTTGCACTCAGATTTCAACTATTTATAAAAGAATCATTTTTAATTTGAGGGAAGTTGAAAATAAAAAACAAAGTTTTACACTTATCGACAGTGCCACTGATCACTTTTCCTCTGAGACTTTTGTGTGACATGTCGTCGAAATCTTCAGAAGTGTACTCAGACAGGCGCACGAACCAAGTTCAGAAGCCAACAATGCTTTTCAACCTTGTACAAGGGGGGGCTCCGCTCCGACACAGACACGTCTGCTGATCGCGCTGTCCTGGAGAGAGTTCTTCTCCCCCACCCAAGTTGGTTCTTTTATTAAACTCAGCACAAGACACAATAAAAGACGTTTCCATGGTTACATAGTTTACATCAGCTCAGTCACGTTGCACATATTTTGGCTATATCTAAGCAGCCCTCAGCCTGCGCACAGGTGCACAGCTTTGAGAGCCGTAACCCAAACAGATATCACACATTGTTATTCTGTTCTCTTCACAAACAAGCTCACATAAAGTTTCCCAGTTTACCCCAGTTGACCCTTCTCACATTTATCCATGAAACTACTCTACTTTAATTAAAATAGCTATAGCATAAAAGGAAATTCGCGATATTTTACAACAGACACTTTCGCAACATTGAATCACAATGATCCGCTTCACCATTTTTATCGCTCCTGTACCTGAGAGGATGCAAACGGCTTCTTTAAATGACCCCCAGGACGTTGAGGCAACATGAAGGCATTTTGTAATCCGATCTCACTGTGATTCTTCCTTTACGCTCCTTTGTCACGTGGTGCTTTCCGGTTTATGCCAACCTGGGACAATTCCTTAGACGTCACTAAAGTGGGCGTGGTTAGGTAACTATAAATTAGCCCTGGATCCGCGAACTTTTCATTCCCACGTCTGATCCCGCTACCGCAGGTTGTATGAAGAACCGAAGTGAATTTATGGCTCTCTACATCAGGATTTTACTGTTCAGTGAGTATTCTTATTAATTTCATAGAAAGAGTAATCAGCAGTAATGACTCTGCACCGGTCCGTAGTGGTGAAGAGAGAGTTGAGCCACCAGACGAAGCTCTAAATTTACGGGTCATCTTCGTTCCGACCCTCACCTGTGGTCATGAGCTTTGGGTAATGACCGAAAGAACAAGATCACGGGTACAAGCGGCTGAAATGAGCTTCCTCCGTAGGGTGGCTGGGCCCCTCCCTTAGAGACAGGGTGAGAAGCTCTGCCATCCGGGAGGAGCTTGGAGTAGAGCCGCTGCTCCTCCGCGTTGAGAGGAGCCAGATGAGGTGGCTTGGGCACCGAGTTAGGGTGGCCCCTGGACGCCTCCCTGGTGAGGTGTTAGGGCATGTTCCTCCGGTAGGAGACCCCCGGGAAGACCCAGGACACGTTGGAGAGACTATGTCTCTCGACTGGCCTGGGAACGCCTGGGGATCCCTCCGGATGAGCTGGAGGAGGTAGCTGGGGAGAGGGAAGTCTGGGCTTCTCTGCTTAGGCTAGTGCTTCTCAAATAGTGGGGCGCGCCCTGGGGGGGCGCGGTGCGATGCCGGGGGGGCGCGTGTGACCCGGAGAACATGTTTTTTTTTTTTTTTTTGCCGTACTAGAATAAAGTGTAATGCACATCTCGCGCGCACACACCACAGAGCAAGAGATAGGAAGTGCAGTGAACAAACCACCAAAATACTTAACAGTGATGAAAAGAAAAGCGGAGAGAGACGGAGATAATGAGACATACGAAAGTCTCCCGAAAGCTAAGACGAGGAAATATGACGAAGCCTTTATAGCGCTTGGCTTCACTGCGACTACGGTGGGAGACGAGGAAAGACCGGTGTGTTTACTGTGTCTAAAAATGTTGGCAGGACAGCATGAAGCCAAATAAATGAAGGCGTCACTTAAAGACATTACACCCCAGGCACGCTGATCAGCCGCTTGAGTTATTTCGGCAAAAACGTGCCGAATATTGGCAACAATCATCCCGCTTTGGTCTATATTTCTTTCTTTTTTTGTTTTCTTTAATATTAATAAGGATACAATGTTATGCAGAGGTGTACTTATAACAATTTCATAGACAAATGATACTAATTATAGTCACGGCGGGGGGGGCGCAAAATGTTTTCTTCTTCCTAGGGGGGGCGTAACAGAAAATAATTGAGAAGCACTGGCTTAGGCTGCTGCCCCCGCGACCCGACCCCGGAAAAGTGGTAGAGGATGGATGGATGGATGGATGGAGGGATTCATAGAAAGACTTCTGACGTTTAATATGGATGACAGTTTAGCCATCGTCCTCTCGTTTCCCACCACCTCCACTGAGTCTCGGGGGCAAAAGGTCCCGTGTTATAGGACGGATCATTTTCAACCGCGCCAAATCGACTCGCACTTTCAAAGTATACTTGTTTTAAACTATAAACTTGACACACAATCAAGTCGACATTCGAGTGGAAATAACGGAATCGCGCGAGTTAAAAGTACCACGGCGTCGTAAAGAACATTTGCAAACACGTTAGAAGTTTTTCGATGAAATTAATAAGAACACTCACAACAGTAGAATCCGGATGCCATGAATTAACTTTGATTCTTTACACATGAGATGAGAGTATGAGTCAAGCACCCTTAACTATGTGACTATGTCACACCCAACCTGTCTAAACGTCACCCCCCCCCCCCCCCCCCACCACCTACAGGACACCTGACAGAACTGGGCGGGAGAAGGTGCTTTTTTCCAGGGGAGTGGAGCAGCACAATAAACATAAATGACTGCTTTTACCGCCGGACTCACACAATAACTTTAGAATTCTCTAATAGCATTTCAACCATTCTGCACACACTGAATATTATATATTCTGATATGTATATTGTATACACTCTCTGTACTATGTACAGGTATACAAAAGGCTGATTATCCATTTATCTTGGATTATGACTGACAGACAGACAGAAATTGCTTCTTGTTTATGGGCTTTTCCCTGCAGCAGCCGTCACTGTGGCACCCAGCTGTGCGCTGCAAATGACGTTCAGCCAGAAGGGCGGCCTGTTCTTCTACACCATCTCAGACGGACCTGCAGGTGCAGACTGTGATTACAGCTACTACAGTGTAACCGTGAGTAACACATCAGCACTCACCTGTCTCGGGAATCCAATGTTGCTGTTGGTATTTTAAGAATATCAGGCTGTTTTTGGCTGTGTGATGGACTAATTTATGGATTCAGAACCACCCGATTGCAAACAATGAAGAGGAAGCTTCACTTGTGAGGAACAACAGCCTTGATGGTCTCGTCACCTTTAAGTGCATAGAACACCTCTTCTTTAAAGCCACATGTGACAAGGTATTATACACTTGTAATATCTGGAAAATGTTCCAAAGGAATGCATTTTGCAACTGTCTGAGATGTGTAACGTTCTCATTATTGTCGGATCAGGTCCCCTGATGAAGCATTAAAAATCTCACTTTGTCTGTTTCCACAGGGGGAATTTTACAGTGCTAACGTTACAGGTGAGGCCCAAGTCCTAACATAGTCATCTTTACCTGCAGTTTGTCAGTAATATATGAAAATTACCTTTTACAGTTGCCTGTGAGGACCTTCGCAGCAACGAAGATGCAGCAAAAAGAATAAACCCCGTGACTAAAGGCAACATGCATAATAGTTCAGGTATGCCCCCATCTGTCACAAACGGTGGGTGTATTTAAATCCACATTGTATTTACAATAATATTAGAATTGTTGGTGATTGTGTAATATTAAAATTACCAGTGATTGTGTATCATGTGTTGATAGGGAGTTCAAAGGACCAGACTGTCCTGGCTGTGGTCCTGGTTGTCCTGGTTGTCCTGGCTGTGGTCCTGGTGATATGGTGCAAATACAAGAAAAAATATGGTACGAACGGTGGCAAAAACAGTAAGTAGTGGCATATTGTCCTGGTCCGTTCTGTTTTAAAATGACCTTTATGCCATTTGAAACAGAGGCGATCTTCGAGAGGTTTTGGGGGCCAGGCCAAGAACCTGGACCGGGCCAAGAACCTGGCCCTGCTGAAACACCTATGCTGTAACCACCAAAAGCAGCTGTCTAAAAAACCCCCAAAGGTGCTAGAGTGGATACATGCCAAATGGAGATTCTGCTGTTTTCTGCTGCCTTCAACTATTTCCAGCCATCACTGTATCTGCTTTAATGCTGTTAAACCTATTTAAGCACTTTTTTTAACTTGGGGACTTTTATTATTGCATTTAAGCTCAGCTTATATAACTCTATAACCCATCCAAACCCATTCAATCACAATACTGTAATTGGTTATATTTAATATTTATGTTGTAATTTTATTTCTGTATTCTATATTTATGCAAAGAGAGGAGAACTATTGACAAGCTGTGGAGCATCATGGACAATGTCCGCCACCCTCTGCACACTCATCCACAGCCAGAGAAGCCTGATCAGCCAGAGGCTGCGCCTCCCCAAGTTAAGCACAAACAGGCTGGGGAACTGATTCACCCCCCCGAGCCATCAGACTGTTCAACTCCTCCCTGGGGGGGAGGAGGGCCGACAGAAGGACTGGAACAACACTGCAATAACATAATACTGTGACATCCATTCATTCAGTTCATTCATCCATCTATTCATTTATTTAAATTTTTATTGTTTTATATTTTATATTCTATTTTTAATTTATTCTATTTTATTTCTTATTTTATTTATTTATATTTATTTATATCATATAGGTTTAATGGTGTGTAATGGTGGTGGGTAATTTTGTACAGTGCTGTTTGTTTTTTTTGGAGATGCCAATTTCCCTGATGGACACCTCCCAAAGGAATCAATAAAGTACTCAATCAATCAGTTCATGTTCTAATCTTTTTTGTATTTTACTTATTTATTCTATTTCTATACTTTGTAAATACACCTGCTGCTATTTGTGTCCATACAGTTATATTCATCCATGTGTAGGCTGCTATTCCAATATTCATCCCCATAGGGAAATAGAAAAGTAAATCTTGAAAGTAACCCTATTTATGTGCAACATGTGTGTGTTTGAATCAACTTTTCTACGAGTTCTTCTCTAAAGTAAAGTGCCCTGGAAACCACCTTTTGTTGTGTTCTTGTTTGGGAGGAGGATTTTCTCACCCGACAGACATAAGCCAATGAAACTGGTGTGGCCTGATTTCCTGTCACACGACCAGATTTTACACCTGTCAGTGATTCATTGTTTGTCTGCTTGAGTCATCATGGTTCGATTAAGTTCAAACGGAATGCCTAAAGTTAATTCAGAAAAAAGGTGGGGGTGGGGTGGGGGGCACGTCCATCTGAAGATGTCTGATGCAACATTACAAATACCTGGCGACATTAACAGGCCAGAAGTCAGACTTCCATTTAAGGTAATTGAACCAACAGGGGTTCGAGTATGGGCAATTGTTGTGTTTGTCTTTTGCAATATGGAAATTACCTCGGTCTGTGAGGGTAAACCCCCCCCTGCATTTAAGATGGGGGGAAAAAAACAGACCAACCTCTTTCTGCTTGTTGTGAATGGTTTCAGACTGAAGACGGTTTTACTCTGTTATGGTTCTCATCCAAACATGTATTTTGGCTTTTTGAAGGGACTTGAGAGACGAAGGGGAAAGTAAGAGGATGCAATGATAAGAGACGGAGCGGTAGCGAGCATAAACGAAATAGCGCCACCATGTGGTTATGGACTACATTGACAGTTATATCAAGCAAACGACGGCAATCACGCTGTCCTCACATCGATATAAAAATCCCCAAATAGAACACTGTATGTTGTATAATGGGATGTTACATAAACCATATGTGGCGGGGCCCAGAATATCTCCTCTCTAAATCGACAACGCCATCCTAGGAATTCCACCTGGAGAATTATTATCAAGGCCGCACAAGTGTTTTCTAATGAGGATAAGAGACTGGTCCAATGTGCAAAATTAATACTTTTATTTCCGGATATCCACTAACAATTGCTAAAATACTCACACACACCCATTCACACACACTCAACGTGCAGATATTAAATTCATATTCAAGATTTATCAATTATCTTTAAAACACCTGCACCCACAGGGTAGGATCGGCACCACTTACAAAATAACAGAAACGTACACAATAGAACCAAAATAAACATACAAAAATAACCCACACAGCACACAAATAACACAATCAAATCCAAATAGCATGCAAAAATAACCCACACAAACATTGGGCCAGATTCACGAAGCGTTCTTACGAACAAATTTGTTCTTAAGTCCCACTTACGAACAGTTTACGAAGATTGTGGCCTTCACCAATTTCTTCTTATCCTGGATTTATTCGTAGGTAAGAACAAATCCTACGAACACTCAGGAGTACTCTTGCGCACATTTCCGTGCCGACATGTTGGCATGGTTGTTTTCTTCTCTTGTGCAGTTCAATAAAATTCAATATTACAATGATAATTCTGTCATATTTATTTATTTGTTTATTTCCTATTTTTGGTGATTTACGGAGAATTTTAAAATTACGTAAATGTGCCAATGACTTAACATTAATCAACCAAATTGGAAACCATGCCAAAACTGTCTTTTTATTTGATTTTATCTTGATTTATTTTATTAGGGGATCGGGGATATGCCCTGGCTCCCTGGTTGTTGACACCACTGACCAACCCTCAGACTCCACAGGAGTTTTATTCTATCAGATGCATGCGCGCAGTCGCTCCACCATTGAACGCACCATCGGCATGTTAAAGGGGCGCTGGATGTGTTTGGACACAGAGCCACAACCCCGCGAGGATGTGCGTCCTGACGCCATGATGGGGCCACACTGCAGGCACGCGGTTCACGTTCGAGCGCGATTAATTGCCCGTTTGTGAATAAAATGCATTATTGTCACAATCCGAGCACAGCTTTTACACGTTTATTTTTTTTACATTCTCGTTGATTTCTTTAAGCGTGTTGGCTATAGTCATCAGGGTTGAGGCAATTTTATCAAGCGTGTTAGCCGTCCTTTCTTGATTGTTCAACACGGCGTCAGAAATCAGGCGTGGAGAGACAAGCTTTGGGCATTTCGCTTTGGGCATTTGGCTGCTTTTTGCTCTGTCTACAGCAGGGGTGGGGAACCCTTTTCATATCGAGGGCCATTTCAATTTTTATAAAGTCCTCCGAGGGCCATACTATTATGAACACATACCTAGGGATGCAAAAAAAAAAAGACAAAAAAAAAGAGTCTATAACCACTGTGTTACTAAGTCTCATGATTGCTGCATTTGAGTTTGAATTATTTATTTAGCACACATGCATATAAAATCACCAAAAAATAGAATAAAATGACAAGTAAAATATGTTTTCATGATCATACAAAACAATAAAAAGAGGTGCAGAGTTGAGGCAAGAGACCGGTAAGGGCCTGTTCGAGGCCTCTACTCACAAAAACTGCAATACAACAAGATAATCAAGAAAATAAATGAAAAAGAAAGAAAGATAAAGACAATAATAACAACAACTAGAAAGCACTCGGAGAGCGCAGACCTCCGCCAAGCGCAACAATTCCTGGCATATTGTGATTTCCACCATAAATATTAGTCCCACATATACTTTGACTACATATTTAGATTCCTTGACCATAAAAACATACCGTTAGCCACTGGAATCATAACAATATACAGTGATCCCTCGTTTATCGCGGGAGTTACGTTCCAAAAGTAACACGCGAAAAGTGAAATCCGCGAAGTAGCAACTTTATTTTTTAAATTATTTTGCAATGCAATACTGAACAGTAGAATGAAACCAAA
The DNA here is from genome assembly GCF_003711565.1 of Takifugu flavidus. Taxonomy (NCBI): domain Eukaryota; kingdom Metazoa; phylum Chordata; class Actinopteri; order Tetraodontiformes; family Tetraodontidae; genus Takifugu; species Takifugu flavidus. Next base: position 1,057,793 of record NC_079521.1, read on the forward strand.
CATCTAAACCTGTTTTAAAGACCAAACTTTGTTTAAAACAATAATTTTAATATAGTAATACAAGGTTGGAAACATTGTCACTCGCGTATTTCCCAGTCCCAGCTGTGCCTCTGCGTCCTGACTCCGCTCCGCTGGAGCGTCTGTTTCTACTGAAGGCGCAGGAGTCTTTCTCCGAGAGAAACATTGTTTTGGGTAGTTGTTGGCGCTCCTTCTTTTTCTGAGCAAGAAGATTTTTATAAACGGATATGCCACCTTCGATTATATTTGAGAACTGCAATGAACGACTCGCAAAAAAAATCCGCGAAGCAGCGAAGCCGCGAAAGATGAACCGCGATATAGCGAGGGATCACTGTATGTCTTAGTTCAATAGTTATTCACGAAAAAAAATTCACGCTTTGAAACAATTTTACTTTGTACGGCGCGAGCGCCTCAGCGGCGGCTACGAGGCACGTTCACGAACTCTCCTTCGGCGTGAGGTTTCAGCTTCGTGGCTATTAATTCACTCACCACAAAACTTGCACGCGTAATATTCTCTCTGTCGGTACATGGTCGTGTGAAAGCTGCTTGTTGAGCCTCCAAACTCCGGCGAAGAGCGTTAATTTTATCCAAACTCATCTGTCCTTTCAACTCATAGAGTTTAGCGTGTTTCGCTAGGCATTATTCGTCCATGTCAATCAGTCCAGCCCACTACGTACATCACATGCTGTGTTCACTGACCCTGACCTTGACTCGGACATAACCGTCTGTTTTATCTCAGAAAACGGGAAAATATTTCCTCTTGTTACGAAAGAAATTACAGAATACGAAAGGCAAAAATACGCTACCGCTGCTACTCGCAGCTCGCGGAGTTTAGCGAACGGTCCCACTGTATAAGTGCACATATAAAATATAAAAATCTTATTGCGTTGCGGGCCGGTAGAAATGGTCTCGTAGGCCGTATACGGCCCAGAGGCCGGAGGTTCCCCACCCCTGGCTTAGACAGTATTTAGCAACATTTAGTCATTTAGTTCTGGAAAGTGTTAAAGAGCTGAAGGCAGGTGACCTTTACAGGACAATGGGTCTGCTGAGTATGATGTGTTTGGAGAAGGTTTGATGTGTTTTTCTAAATATCATCCAGCTTTTACCAGCTGTTTAGTCCAAGCAAACTCTTGGAAGACATGGAAATGGTTGTTATAGACTAAATTACATTGAAACCCAATGAAATAAAAGAATAGGTGTACATAAGAAGACATAACATTTCAAACTGACAGTAAGATGGGTCATTACCCGACTGTTGCTTCTATCATTCAAACATGACAGAATATTTTCCAGTTGAGGACATCTGTGTTACTGCTGTAGATGACAATTGTAAAAGGATTTAAAAGATGGTTTGTTTTAGAGGGTGGTGAACTGCAGGAGGTGATAGAAGGTCATAAGATCAGTCTGAAGAGAAGATGTGAACATGTGACTGAAGGAACTCATGAAGCAGGAAGTGGAACCCTGCTGAACAAGATCTACACTGAGCTCTACATCACTGAGGGACAAAGTGAGGAGGTGGACACACAACATGAGGTGAGACAGCTTGAGAGAACCTCCAAGAAGAACATCCAGGACACTCCAATCAAGTGCCAGGACATCTTCAAAGTCTTATCTGAGCAACAGAGACACATCAGAGTGGTTCTGACCAACGGTGTCGCCGGCGTTGGAAAAACCTTCTCAGTGCAGAAGTTCAGTCTGGACTGGGCAGAAGGTTTGGAGAACCAAGACATCAGTCTGGTGCTTCCGCTCTCATGGAGGGAGCTGAACTTGATCAGAGATGAGCAGCACAGTCTTCTCTCACTGCTTCATGTTTTCCATCCAACATTACAGAAGATCTGACTGTCTGGAAACTTCTGTTCATCTTTGATGGCCTGGATGAAAGCAGATTTCCACTGGGTTTCAACAACCATCAGCTCATCTCTGATGTCACACAAGTATCGTCAGTTGAGGTGCTCCTGGTGAACCTCATCCAGGGGAACCTGCTTCCCTCAGCTCTCATCTGGATCACCTCCAGACCTGCAGCAGCCTATCAGATTCCTCCCTCGTGTGTTGACAGGATCACAGAAGTACAAGGCTTCACTGACTCCCAGAAGGAGGAGTACTTCAGGAGGAGGTTCAGTGATGAAGATCTGTCCAAGAGAATAATCTCACACATCAAGGCCTCCAGGAGCCTCCACATCATGTGCCTGATCCCAGTTTTCTGCTGGATCACTGCTATAGTTCTGGAGGACATGATGACCAGAGACCAGAGAGGAGAGCTGCCCAAAACCCTGACTGACCTCTACTCACACTTCCTGAGGGTTCAGATAAAGAGGAAGAAGCAGAAGTATGGAGGAAAGCAGAGACCAGAGGAACTGACTGAGGCTGATAAAGAACTCCTTCTGAAGTTGGGTCAGCTGGCGTTTGAACATCTGGAGAAAGGAAACATCATGTTCTACTCAGAAGACCTGGAGCGATGTGGACTGGACGTCTCTGAGGTGTCGGTGTACTCAGGAGTTTGTACAGAGATCTTCAAGAGAGAGAGTGTGATCTTCCAGAAATCAGTCTACTGCTTTGTTCATCTGAGCATTCAGGAGTTTCTGGCTGCCGTCTACATGTTCCACCGTTACACCAGGAAAGACACAGTGGTTATAAATCAGTTCCTAAAATATTCTGAACCAGTCACATCTCTTGATGACTTCCTCAGGAGAGAACTAAGGAAATCTCTCAAAAGTGAAAATGGCCACCTGGACTTGTTTGTTCGCTTCCTTCATGGTCTCTCTCTGGAGTCCAATCAGAGGATCTTGTGTGGACTGTTGGATCAGAGGAACAGCCGCCCAGAAACCATCCAGAAGGTCCTCAACAACCTGAAGGAGGAGAACAGTTATGGAATCTCCCCAGACAGAAGCATCAACATCTTCCACTGTCTGATGGAGATGAAGGATCAGTCAGTCCATCAGGAGATCCAAGAGTTCCTGAAGTCAGAGAAGAAATCATGGAGGAGACTGTCAGAGATCCACTGTTCAGCTCTAGCCTACCTGCTGCAGATGTCAGAGGAGGTTCTGGATGAGCTGGACCTGCAGCAGTACAACATCTCAGAGGAGGGACGACGTCGCCTGATTCCAACTGTGAGGAACTGCAGGAAGTTTGTGTAAGTAAAGATTTCTGGGGCCGGACATCGGCGTTTAAATCAAGCGAGTGGATCATGTCAGGTAGCAACACCCCCTCCAGTGGTCATTCCTTCAATTCTTTATCTCCATTGCAGCGTCCATAACAAAAAACAACAACAATTCATCCAGAAATGTTCAACACTGGCTGGATATAAGTTCAAAGGTCAATCCAGACAAACCAACATAAGGCAGGAATAATAGGAGCCACAAGTTAACTGACTATCATGAAATTACTGTCATGTCATTAAATAACTCGTTTGTTTGTATACATCGTATTCTAACGACAGAAAAACACATTTTAACTAATGACACGTGACTATTTTGCTTCATTTGTTCAACGTAAAAACAGCCGGCCTCGTTGGTTTAAATGGGTGTTTTAGGTCTTTGTGGCGGTTCCGTTTGGAGCCTTTATGTGACCCACAAAGTTGTTTGAGCCTTTCCACACCCGTTAGGTGGCAACTTCATCACTAGCAACAAAAGGTGCAGTGAAAATGATTTGAAGGGAAACAGGCAGATAGAACAGAAGCTGAGGGCAATCGATGCAACCAGAGACTCTGATGTCATCGATCGGATCGCTGAATTAAGACTTGACGCACCATCGTACAAATTGGATGAAATGCAAAATATCCAAAGAGCCGATAGACAGATAAAAAGATGCACGTTTCTTTAAACCATTTGCTATAATCATTTTAAATATTGAGTAATTATGAGCTGTTCTAAAATAAGACAAATGTTGAGAATAATTCAGTTGCATTTCAGATCTGATGGTCGTTCAAACTGTTGCTACGGTGTTGAATTTAGCTTTTCCAGGAAATGAGCTACATTTGTGTTGAGGTAGATTCTCAGATAAGTTGATTAGAAATCCCAAAGTTTGACTCACTATTTTTGTTTCATACACAACAGACTGTCTGATAGTGTTCTTTCAAAGAGTCATTGGGAAGTTGTGGCCTCAGCAATGACGTCAAACCCTTCTCATCTACGGGAGCTGATCTTAAGATGGAACAAAAGCCTGACAGATGCCGACGTAAAGTTAATGTCTTCTGCAATGATGCATCCAAACTGCAGACTGGAGACGCTCGGGTCAGGAGGCCTCTGTTGGTCTTTTCTAAATTTCTTTACATTTTCTGCTTTTCTCTTCAATTTCATATTTAGAAATGTGTTTTTATTTGCCCCATTTATTCCTTTTCCAGGCTGTCACACTGCAGGTTATCAGAGATCAGCTGTGACTCTCTGGCCTCGGCGCTGAGGTCCAATCCCTCCCATCTGAGGGTTCTGGACCTGAGTAGGAACCAGCTGAAGGATCCAGGAGTGAAGCTGCTCTGTGGTTTTCTCCAGGATCCTCTCTGTAAGCTGGAGACTCTCAGGTCAGTCAGAGATGATCCAGTACTTTCCCAGGTGTAACTAGTTAGACAATAACTGTTTCCATGTTTGATCTTTGTTATAAACGTAGTGTTACAGTTCTCAGAAAAAAGACCACACAGGACAGATTTGCAGTATTAAATTGGTTGTGGAAATCTGTCCCATGTGAGGATGGTCATCAATGACTAGAAAGGAAGTATCAGTTGTAGATTTGTCTTGTTTTATTTTAGGCTGGCCACAAAACCGCCCAAACATTCAGACCAATCAAAAATGGTTCTTCCTGTCTTTTAAAGATCAGAAGGAAAACTAGCAAACCCAAAAAGAAAGCTGCTGCAGTGTGCCATGCCCCTTCTCTCCTGAGAAAAGCCATCCCAAAAAAGAGAAAAGCCCAAGTGTGAAGTGAGCCCCCTGTTAAACCTTGGTACCGAAAGCCTGCAGTCATTCTCATCTTAGGTGGCTTCATTCCAGCCAGAAGCCCAAACCTGCCTCCCTCTTAAAGGGGCAGCAGGTCAGTCCAACCACAGAAACCTTCATGAAGATCTGAAGCTTTCAGCATCCACAATTGTTGCACCTCACTTCCATTGGAGTCCAAATCAGAAGTCAACAAGTTGATTCTACACCGATTCTACACAATGCAACCATTTTAAACAGGTTTCCATCCATAAGTTTTCACACATTTTTAGATAAATCTGTTTGTTCATCGCCTCCTTCTTTTGTAATGATCATTAAAGAAAATGACCTTATTTGAGTTTTTCTCCTCACAAATATGACTTTCTATGAACGATGCAATAAATGCAGCTTGCAATCTAAGACAATATGGAAGTATGTGTATATAATAGTAGTGGAAGTAGCTCATAAAATAATACATTTGCTCTTCTCATCGAATCTCTCTATGTTATTAAAGAAAAACCTGCTCTTAGTCAACAACATCTAAGACATCAACCAAAAATCCTAATTTTATCTAATATAATATAAAACAGTAGAGAAGACTCTTTCTGCAGAGACACTGGTGGCAGGAATGCAGAAGTATCACCTGCTCAACTTGGAAGGTGGAGCAGAAACCACCAGCTGAGAAGGTCCTCAGTGAGAGGAAGTGGTGGAGAACCATGAAACTTGCTAAGCTCCACCTCAGCTCCAGAGACGGGCTGAGCTGGAGCTGTGGCACCAGGTATCGCCCAGAAGAGCCTCCAACAAACAAGCTCTTCTCTTGGGAGGAGAGGGCTTTGAATCTCAGCTCAGTGTGCTTGTCTCTAGTAGGTGGCAGCTGCACCTTTTCCTGAGGTCCTTGTTGATGCCCTGAGGGGAATTGATGCTCCTGCAATGTTTTCTGGCAGCATTGAGCTTGCAGTGGGGCAATCAAACACACTGTGGGGGGGCTCTCTTTCCTTCTCTCATCTGGAGAACAAGTGACACCAGCTGCCAATCATTGTTGGAGAAATGTGCAGTCAGGGGAACGATGCGTCCAGACTATAGCCACCCTTCCAGCATCCAGCAGTGTCTAAAACCTTTGATTTGGTTTCACCAGAGAGTGTAGGGATTGCAGGGTCGCTGCAGCATCGCCCACAAGCTATCAGGAGTGGGTCGCTTTGTCCCAACTCCTGACAAGAGTTGAGTGCTATTGAGAAATGTGGTCTCACAAACTTGGAAGGTATTTTGACCTACACACACTTTACATACGCTGGAGATCTTGTCCAACCGCCCTGAAAGAACCGAAAATACGAACATACGGCAGATAAGCCGGTGCAGGACCAGAGGTTTGTTGCTCGTAAGCTGTGTTTTGCTCTGGTACATGTTGATTTTTATTTGTCTTCTCTCAAAATAATTGTTATTTTAGCCTAAGTGGCTGCAGTTTATCCAAGACCAGCTGTGATTCTGTGGCCTCAGCTCTGAAGTCCAACCACTCCCATCTGAGGGTTCTGGACCTGAGCCTCAACACGTTGCAGGATTCAGGAGTGAAGCGGCTCTGTTCTGGACTGGAGAGTCCAAACTGTAAACTGGAGAGGCTCAGGTCAGTCTTCATTTTTCTACCTATATACCAGCTGCTAAGATGGTGAAGTGAGGCTGTTCTCAACACTGCTGTGATGCACCACATTAAAAAAATTCCTTGTAATATCGTGAATTCAGGTCTGACCCAACTAAGAACTAACGTAGGTTTAGTACTGACGCAGATAACATGCAGACCTGCACCGTATAACCTCATCCTGCATTTTTCAGATTGATTGACTGCAGTTTATCAGAGATCAGCTGTGACTCTCTGGCCTCGGCGCTGAGGTCCAATCCCTCCCATCTCAGAGAACTGGACCTGAGTTGGAACCAGCTGCAGGATTCAGGAGTGAAGCTGCTCTGTGGTTTTCTCCACTTTCCAAACTGCCGACTGGAAACTCTGGGGTAAACACCATTCTCAAAAATGTCCATTATTCCATCCGAGGGTCCTCACACTTTCTGAGTGTGTGTGTTGTGCCCAGTTCCTTCAGGAGGGAGGGCCACACGGGGACCACTTATTCATGATAAACTGATTTAAGGACAATGAAAAAGCCCACAGATGGTAACCAAAATTAGACAAAACTAGGTGAGGGTGCCTGGTAGACACCAGCCAACGAGGAGGGAGATGGTGAGGGAGACAGGAAGTCATCTAAGACAGGTTGTGCCTTTAAAGATGAGCCACAGGTGAGATGGATCTCCATGATGAGATGGGAGGGAAAGAGGTGGGAGAACCTGGGAAGAGTGACGGCCAGAACAATATATATTCTCCTCTGGAACAGTGCAAACCTGAGAGGTTGGAATTGTGGTAATTACATATTACTATCATTTTTTTAACCTGTAATTAAATTAAATATTTACAGATCATGCCTTTGATTAACCTTTCAGATTAATACTGGTTTCACTTATAACCTTATAAAAGTTTCCCTTCTTTATTTAGATTAATGCACTGCAGGTTGTCAGGGATCAGCTGTGGCTCTCTGGCCTCGGCGCTGCGGTCCAATCCCTCCCATCTCAGAGAACTGGACCTGAGTCAGAACCAGCTGAAGGATTCAGGAGTGAAGCTGCTGTCTGATCTCGTAGAGAATCCAGACTATGGGCTGGAGACATTGAGTCATTTCTGGTTGTAGCCAGTCAACTCCCGCTCATCTGCTGCATCACTCACTGACCACTGGTGAAGAGCATCTGTGGAAACATCTGCTGTCTACTCCCTCCATAGATGAAAAATTCAGTTTTTAAAAGGCGCTGGTGGACTTTCAGGAGATCAGTCGATGGTCGACAAAGCAGAAGCAGCGTCCCCTTGAAGTTAAATTAGTTCCTGGTACCACACAATCCATCTTTATAAAGTTCTAAATGGCTCCTCGGCCACTCTTATAAGCATGGAAACATTCTCTTAATTGTCTCTTCAAATGTCTGTATTATACGTTACTATTTTACATCATGCCTTCAGAATCTTTAGGGTTTAGTATTTACTGTCTCTGTGACATGGAGCATTGGAATATTTCAGCTGCAGCCAGCAAAAACCCATCAGAATGACGGCTATCGGTGGGAACCGCAGCTCATTTGACTTTAGTCAGTCTGTTCAATGTTATAGAATTTATTGCAATCTAATAAAAGCTATGAATAAATGTGGGAAATGGTAAATAAAAGGAAGCAAAATGACCAAATAAATCTCCCATGAATACTGTAAATTTAAAGATGTCAAGAATGGAATATCAGCTTAAATGGAATCAAACATAAAGGGAAAAGGCCTCCTTTAAGTTTACTGCAAAAATAAACACAAAATGAAGAGCGACACGCGCCAAAAACGTCTCATTCTCTCTTCTGTCTCCAGTCATTCTTTTATATTCTCTTAAGATAATGGGGACGGGGTCGTGTGAGAACAAAACAAGCTAATTGGGGACTATATTTTTGTTGCAAGAACTTTGGCTCTTCAGAAGTTCCTATGTTGGCTTCCACAGATTGTGCATCCACTAGAAACTCAGTGTTTTTGAGGAACTACCAGGAGTGGCTGGAGTGGAGGCCAATGACGCTATAGCTACATATAGCTACATATAGATCACCGTTATCCTCAACCCAAAAGACCACCAGTTGGCGCAGCAATACTAAAGATAGGAGGTTGTGGTCGTTGCGCAGACGCGGAGTGATATCACGCACAAACGTGCCCTATGTTCTATATCCCGTATGTTCGCGACCAAAGGGCGCACCGTATTAAAAGGTGCAGCCTCAGTTACGGTGCTGTTTCTGTATTTAACACATACATCAGGCGCTCCGGATTATAGGGCGCGGGCATGGTAAAACATAGCGCTACCATAGCTTACATGCATGCCCGTCTGTAGTGGGCCGCTCACAGCGGGAGCCCCGTCTGTAGTGGGCCGCTCACAGCGGGAGCCCCGTCTGTAGTGGGCCGCTCACAGCGGGAGCCCCGTCTGTAGTTGACCGCTCACAGTTGGAGCCCCGTCTGTAGTTGACCGCTCACAGCGGGAGCCCCGTCTGTAGTCGGCCGCTCACAGTTGGAGCCCCGTCTGTAGTCGACCGCTCATAGCGGGAGCCCCGTCTGTAGTGGGCCGCTCATAGCGGGAGCCCTGTCTGTAGTTGACCGCTCACAGTTGGAGCCCCGTCTGTAGTTGACCGCTCACAGCGGGAGCCCCGTCTGTAGTCGGCCGCTCACAGTTGGAGCCCCGTCTGTAGTCGACCGCTCACAGCGGGAGCCCCGTCTGTAGTCGGCCGCTCACAGTTGGAGCCCCGTCTGTAGTCGACCGCTCACAGCGGGAGCCCCGTCTGTAGTCGACCGCTCACAGTTGGAGCCCCGTCTGTAGTCGGCCGCTCACAGTTGGAGCCCCGTCTGTAGTCGACCGCTCAGAGCGGGAGCCCCGTCTGTAGTGGGCCGCTCATAGCGGGAGCCCCGTCTGTAGTTGACCGCTCACAGTTGGAGCCCCGTCTGTAGTTGACCGCTCACAGCGGGAGCCCCGTCTGTAGTCGGCCGCTCACAGTTGGAGCCCCGTCTGTAGTCTGCCGCTCACAGTTGGAGCCCCGTCTGTAGTCGACCGCTCACAGCGGGAGCCTCGTCTGTCGTCACTGATACCAGCTTTTCCAGCGGCACTTTTTTCTCCACCAAAAACTCCTTCACCTCGTTATATATGTCAACTCCCCTCGTAGTTGTCTTTAGGGGCAGTAGTGTGAGAAGTTCCTCTCTTGTGGAGAAAGAAACTTTCGTGGTGAAAATGATGTGTCTTCTTTCTTTTTTCTGCCATCTTTTTATGGGTCAGTCGTCTCCTCGTTTTGGCTGCGCCCGCTCGGCTGTTTGGTCGTAGCGATCTGCGTAGACGCTACGTTTTGGTCATGCGCATCATACTGACCTTTGAACTATACTAGGTCATAGTTCATTTATATTAAACATTTTTTTTAATATATTGTTATTTCCAGTTTGTTAGTGTGAGTTAAACAAGAATCGCAAACAAAATAAATTAGATGCAGCTCATTGGTCAGTGGTGCTATTTGAGCTATTTTTAGAACAGGCCGGTGGGCGACTCATGTGGTTCTGACGGGCGACCGGGTGCCCACGGGCACCGTGTTGGTGACCCCTGGTCTAGTGAACCAAACTGAACCAACTGAAACCTAACAAATATTTTACAATATGATCAGATAAATAAAGCAATAGTTTCTTATGGCTCTGTCAGTCATTTTTAATTTTCAAGAGGCACAAAAGACAAATTTGCTTTCTATAAAAATCCCCGTAACATGAACATTAAATGAATGAAGCGGTATTATTCAAGGCACCATCAGTAGATTTTCTCATTTAGCAAAAGTGGGCTAAATTTACTTCAAAGAAAAAAATTATAACAGCAATTTTCTATCATTCACTCAACTGAAATATTTTCGGAACATAATTGGATTGAAATACAATAACATAAAGTGCAAAAATCTATGAAGCAAAAACAACACTTTCTTCAAGGAAAAGGCACATGTGCAGTGAAAAATATTTACCTTTAACTTTTAAACTTGAGCTGAGTAATAATTGTAAATGTGTTATTGCAGCTTAATGTTCACTTGTTTGAGGCTGATACTTGGTGGTGTCTCATCTTTTGGACGAGTTCATCAATGTTGGGGGTCCGGCTCTGAGCTGAGGAACTCCTCACAACTGAGTGAAGGTGTTCAGCAGGAAGTCCACTTCTGTGTGATGTTTTGTTCAGCTTCATCAAAGAAAGCAGTTGTTCCCGCAGGTCTGTGCTGCCCAACACAGGCGACGTTGGAGCAGCCTGGATGTGTGTCGGGGAGGAAACGGGCAAACTCCGCAGCACCCACTGCCCCATGTGTTGCCTTCAGGGCATCACTGCATTGGAGCTCAATCACCTCCATTTGGAGCTTTGGTGCTGAGCTTTCCACCTCAGCCTCAAACGGACGGCTGAGCAGTTCAAACCTGCTTTTTGGTGCTTTTAAGTCAGTGACTCGGCGTGGGAAGTCAGCGGCGAGAACACTCATTTAATCAGCAAACTGTGCGCTCGGGAACACGCTGGTAGAGAGCTTCTCTTTCAGGGTCTGGCAGCTGGGAAAGTGGCTCAAGTTTCCTTTGTGCATCTGTGCCTCCCACAGAGTCCGTTTGGTTCTAAAGGCCTTCACTGTACTGTACATATCAGAGGGGACACCACCCCGACCCTGCAGCTGCAGCTTCATTGCATTCAGATGACTCGGAATGTCCCACAGAAAAGCCGTTTCACACAAGAACCTTTGGTCTGGGAGCTGAGTCGTGTCTTTCCCTTTGCTGTCCAAGAACATCCGATCTCCTCAGGAAGCTGGAAACATCTTTGCAGCACCTTTCCCTGGCTTAGCCATCGCACCTCAGTGTGATGGGGCAAATCACCACGCTGCGTTTGCCACTGGCTCAGAAACGCCTTGAACGGGCGCTGAATTAAACCTTTGGCTCTGATAAAGTTCCCTGCGTGCGTGATGGTGAACATTCCATGTTCCATGTTCAGGGCTTCAGCACACAACGATTCCAGGTGTATGATGCAATGATGAGCTGTCAGTTCAGCCGTAACCTTTTCCTCCTGCATCTTCTCCCGTATCTTGGCCACCAGTCCACTCCTGTGTCCACACATGGCAGGTGCTCCGTCTGTTGTCCAACCCACCAGTTTTTCCCGAGGCAGCTCCATCTCATTTCCACATCTGGACACCTCTTCATACAAATCCTGTCCTGTGGTTGTGCCGTGCACAGGACGTAACGCCAGAAACTCCTCTGTCACGTTGAGGCTGGAGTCCCCTCTAATGTCGCTGCTCTCATCCACAGCCAGGGAAGATGCCATGAAATCTTTCCCCTTTTTCTCCAGCCGCTCTTTTAGATTGAGGGACAACAATGATGTTTCTGCTCAGGCTCCCGTTTCAAAAGAGTTGCCTTTTGTCTGGGCAAACTTGCTCACAAACTTTAAGCATGCAGTGTTTGATGGAATCCCCCTCTGGAAATGGCCGGGCTGATTGAGCGATCTCTTCTGCCAGAATCAAACTGGCCTTGACAGCAGCCTGGCTTTGAGATTTGGCTTTTCTGAACAGAGCCTGTCCAGATTTGAGGCCTGGTTTTAACTCCTCAACCTTCTGTAGCTTTTGTTCCATGTCCATATTCTTGTCTTTGTCCGCGTGTTTAGCTTCATGATGACGTCTCAGATGATATTCTTTCATTACCGCCACCCTTTCTCCACACAGAAGACACCCAGGTTTCCCAGCTGCCTCCGTGAACATGTACTCCCACTCCCACCTTGTTTGAACCCCCGGTTCTCAGTGTCCACCTTCCCTTTTGCCATTTTATGGGGATCTGAAAGTTAACTTTTGCTGTTATGCTAATGACTACTGATAAATAATGAAATGAAGCCACCTCCCGCTCAGACTGTCACCGTTGCATTGTGGGAAATGTAGTATTGGCCTGTGTAAAACATCTGCGGCCTGCGGGCCGGTTCTAATAATAAATCAATATCATCCCGGGGGCCATAGAAAACCCTCGACCTTGACTCTGGCATATGAGCTTTAAATGATTTCTTTTGACTCCCATTTATTTGGCTGTTTGGATATCATCTTTGCTAGTGTGTGTGTGCGCGCACGCTCTATGGAACTGGCATAAAGGATGTTAAAATTAGTCTAAATTAGTCTAAATTAAATAAAAATGCATCCATTCATCATTCCCAACAGGCGGTGTTTGATTAGAAACTCTTTCTGAACTCTGGTGCTCTGAAACATCTCCGCTTCCATTTTCAGCTGTTTTTATTCTCAATAACATCAAATCATCCATCCATCCAAATCGTGGTCCTGTTGGACCACCAAAGGACAAACACTTTCCATTTAGCACGGACAAAAAAACCCAAATCCTGTTTAGCAATGAAGCTGTGGGGAGAGTTTGAGGAGCGTTTTTGAGGAACACGCTGCCATATTGGGTCCAAGCTGCTGGGGTTTTTGTTGTTTCCAGGTGAATCGGTGGGCAGCGGCGTTACCGCCTGTCTCTGCCCCCCCCCTCTCTCCCCGTGGTCGTGGTCACGCCGGGCATCTTTACTGGTCCCGTTTTAAACAGGTTCTGTTGGGAACAGGTGTTCTCCAGAACTGTATTTCAGGCTGCTGTGCTGAAGGGCTGTTTTCAGTAGCAATAGAGCCAGAGTGTGCCTGCTCCATATGAACCCCCCCAGGCCGTGCTTTCCTCCTGGCTGAGCCATAATCAGCTCTGGATGGACTGGTTCACGCTTGGACTGAGTCAAGATTTGATAGCTTGACTGATTCTTACAGTTTTTGATCAAACCCCCATCTGCTGATTCCAGGAGATCTTTAAAGGATCTCAGAGCTTCAGATTTATGAAGCCTGCTCAGCCCCCGGCAGCGCTGATGAAACCATTTCATTCCTTCAAAAAAGCAGAACATGAAGCTCCAGAAAAGGTTTTTGGATCAAGTTTCCAACAGAACGAGGACAAGTGGGTAAAAGCGCCACTTTAAAGCCTCCACGCCTCAGAAAACATCCACCTTTAGGATGCCTGACTTTAGAGGATCGTCGGTTCGCTCCGAGCACAAGAACAAACATGTTTAACCTCAGTCCAAGAACATCTGACCTGAAATGATCAAAAACCTTCAGCGTAAAAAGATGGTGGAGAGAAAGCTGCTGGGAGGTTCTCAGAAGAGAAGTGGCATTAAAGCCAGCTGGAAGAGTCCAGCCTGCTTCCTGCTCCTCCAAACAGGCGTCTCCACACCAACACTGAGGAACACGGGCTTCTGTTCTTCCTTCTTCTCTTCTGACTATTGTGTGTTTGATGAACGCAGCATCCACTCACTGCCCCCCCCCCCTCATTTACACTGCTCCTGGTTTCACAATGCTCCTCAGACAGATGCAACCAGAGACACTGATGCCGTCAGACAATAAACCTGAGTGTTGTTGTGTCCGGTTATTAACATGTTCCATGCTTTTCCTTCTGCAACAGTTCATCACACCTGCTCAGGGAAACCTCGGTGTAAAGGAGGTGAAGCCGTGCCTCAGTGACTCTACTTTGCTGTTTTAGAAACTAACAGTTATTATATGAATATACAGTGTGCACGTACGCGCACACGTGTGTATAAACACTTAATACACGCGTGTGCCTGTATGTAGACTTTTTAGAACTTTGGGTTCATATACTTTTTAGTATTTTGCAGATTCGTGTCTGTATATAAACCAGATCCTCCTGTAATAAAGAACTAAAGGCTGACTGTTGTCACGTGACCTGTCTCCGTCTGTGTCCGATGATGGAACCTGCCTGGAACATCTGGTCCACAGAAAAAGCAAAACAGCTCACACAACTGGTCCAGTTTAGACCCAAAATAATAAATAATGAAAATGTGTGACACACTGGAAAAACTATTTGTCATTTATAGTTTCGGTCGTCATCAGAATCCATCATAAATATTCAAACCAACAAACTACACACAGAACCGCAAAGTTTAGAGCTTAAAGGGAGCGACAGGTGAAGATTTAAAGCTCAACGCAGCTGAAGAAGTTCCAAAATAGAGAAATATCATGTGGTGCTTTGCCGCCACCCGGTGGACACGCGTGGGACTGCAGACAATAGTTAAACGCGCTCCGACACATTCTGACCTCTGCTGCTCCTCCTGGACTCCAGGGCTGCAGAAATATGCTGCTTTTACAAGTCTTTAAAATCTGTGAAGCATCATAAATCTTATTTATTTAACTAAATTAAATAATGGTGGAGAATGGTGTCCGAAAAGCGTCTTTATTTCAAAGTGAACAAGAACAGTTCGGTCCGCGTTCACAGAGAGGCGGAGAGACCTCGAGAGAGTCCAAAACACGTCCGCGAGGAAAACTCTCAAAAATAGTCAAGCCACAGAAGTCAGGGTTTGGCGATGAGGACGGAAACACTCCGCCGCTAGCAGACGGGAGTTCTGTCCTTAAATCTAACGGGAGATTGAAGAGAGACCGCAGGTGCGTGTGTCTGCGGGGCCAGCTGTGGCTGATGAGCGGCTCCTCCACGCCCCCTGCAGGTAGACACCCGCAACAACGGTCCCAGAAACTGGGAACCCAACAAACCAGTTTTTCAAAGTATTCCTTTCAGACTAAGCAGGAAGACTGAAGACCGACAAGGTGAGTAAACGAAGAGCATTATTGAAAAGAATTGACAGTTGTGTTTGGAGATAAAATCAAGATTTGAATCAACTAGACTTCATATTTAGTTTTAGCACAAAGCATCATTATGCATTATAGATGAATAGTTCTTAATTAACTTTCTTATAGTCTGGCTTTAGTTATAGTTGAATAGTCTTTCTAAGTGAAGTTTAGTTTATTTTTCTGCTCTTTGCGACTGATTCTAAAAGAACTTTAAACCCTCCCAGAACGCTTGAATGGTAGTAATATATACGCCATAAAGCTGTTGATTCGGTTTTAAAAGTGAAACTATTCTGTTCGGACGAAGCAGGAAGAGCGACAAGGTGAGTGTGAAGTGAGTATTATGCTGTTAACGTTGTTAGAGAGTCTTAACAGGTATTAACAACATTTTAAAACTTTTTTGTGACAGGTGAAAAGCTCTTAGAGTTATTACAGTTGTTCAACAGTCCAGGTCACAGCTGGATATTTTGGTATTACCTGTCAAACAACATCTAATCGTGTGCAAGTTAGCATCTCTCAGCCAGACCAATTTAAGACAATAAACTTTCAAAATAACTAAATAAATAAATCCACACAGGATCACAGGACACCAACAGGATTTTGGGTTCATGTTGCACGTTTTCTCACAGTGGTTTATTGTTCTATGTTGTGGAACCACTGTGAAAGAAATGCAGGAGTGGGTGTCATTTCTTTCATCTATTTTAAATAGAGCAGTGATCTTTGAGGACTTGGATCATAGAAATAATTGAAGAGGGGAACAAAGGAGGGAAGTTAAAAAGTCCTGACTAGCATGTTTATGTAGCACCAAATCATTTATTGGCTGAGCTGAAGACAGTCCTTTCACCATGTTGGCCTGTGGAAAACCAGTGTTGTGGGCCCGATGGACCAGCGTCCCCGTCGTTGCCGGACCACCGTTGGCCACCAGTTGGGTTTTGGGATCAAAGTGGGGGCGTTTCCTGTATCCGGTTCTCCTCACGGATCCATGACTACAACATGTTGCTGCAAGTGCAGAGACGTTTGCTCTGGAAAGAACTTTAGAGCACATTCAGTGCTGCAGGATGAGGGGCTGGAAAAGGTGCCAGTTCTTTTCTCACTGCAGGGAACAGTTAAAAAAGCAGCTTAAACTCTGAAAACATGAAAATTATACAGATACATCATTGATTTATTGATTCAGTTGTTCCTGTTTGATAGAATGCAGTGAATTGGCATTATTTAACTACAACCTCTACAGATTATTTACCTTCATCACAGTCTCATCACTATTTCTGATGTTTCCTCAGGATGGACGAGGACAGAGCAGAGTCCACAGTGTCCAGCTGGGTGTCCCTGAAGAGTGACTGGTCCAAAGATGATACAATAAACTTCAGAAGTTCAGACCAAATGTAAGAAAACTAAAGCGTGATGATGTGTCTGTGTGGCACCCTTTAAACTTTGGTATTGGACCTCAAGGCTCACCTTTAAAGTAAGGTTTTCTGAACCACATAACTCTGCCTTAGAACATTTCACAACCATACAAAACATCATTTTGTAGGTATTAGCCTCCACTATCGTGAAAAATTAAATTAATGAAACGGTGCACCAACATGTCAGGCGTTCGCTCCCATTAACTCCCATGTTAATTTTAGTGTGGTAAATCTTTTAAAACTGAAAATTGCTTCTGTTTTTAACTGGTCATTTCTCCTACATGGGTTAACATCATCTCACAAAAATTCCTAGGCATATATTTTAAAGTTTCCCAACAATATCCATCATTGCAGAGTGCTCCACCTCTCCATTTAGATACGGATGTCCCCCGCCTCCCCCGGGACATGGTCAAAGCTCTCCCGGAGGCGTGAGTTGAAGCTCCTTCTGACGGGAGACTCTGCCAGCGTTCCCAGCAGACCCTCACAACACGTTTGGGTCTGGCGGATCTGTCCGGCATCCTTCCCCACCATCGGAGCCAACTCACCACCAGGTGGTGATCAGTTGACAGCTCCGCCCCTCTCTTCACCCGAGTGTCCAGAACATGCGGCCGCAAATCCGATGACACGATCACAAAGTCGATCATCGATCTGCGGCCGAAGGCGTCCTGGTGCCAAGTGCACATGTGGACGCCTTTATGCCTGAACAAGGTGTTTGTTATGGACAATCTGAGACGAGCACAGAAGTCCAATACCCTCCTGGGCTACCACCTTATCGTGGTGGAGGGGTTTGCCTGTCCCAATGATCCTAGGAGCTCCGTTGTCTGGGGCTTTATGCCCCTGGTAGGGCCACCCATGGCAAACAGGTCCTAGGTGAGGGACCAGACAAAGCGTAGCCCAGGACCCCCTAATGAAGAAAAATAACATTGGTCTCAAGTTTCCTTTGCCTGGATGCGGGTCACCGGGGCCCCCTCCTGGAGCCAGGCCTGGGGCCGGGGCACGTTGGCGAGCGCCTGGTGGCCGGACCTCTGCCCATGGAGTCCGGCCGGGCACAGCCCGAAGAGGCAACATGGGACCCCCTTCCCGTGGGCTCACCACCTGCAGGAGGGGCCAGGGGGGGTCGGGTGCATTGTGTGTTTGGTAGCGGCCGAAGGCAGGGACCTTGGCGGTCTGATCCCCGGCTGCATAAACTGGCTCTAGGGACATGGAATGTGACCTCTCTGGTGGGAAAGGAGCCTGAGCTGGTGCGCGAGGTTGAGAAGTTCCGACTAGATATAGTCGGCCTCACCTCGACGCACAGCAAGGGCTCTGGAACCAGTCTTCTCGAGAGGGGTTGGACTCTCTACCACTCTGGAGTTGCCGATGGTGAGAGGCGACGGGCAGGGGTGGCAATTCTGGTTGCTCCCCGGCTCAGTGCCTGGATATTGGAGTTTAACCCAGTGGATGAGAGGGTAGCCTCCCTTCGCCTTCGGGTGGGGGGACGGATCCTGTGGCCCAAACAGCACTTCAGCGTATCCACCCTTTTTGGAGTCCTGCGAGGGAGTGCTGGAGAGTGCTCCTTCTGGGGGCTCCCTCCCCCTCCTGGGTGACTTCAATGCTCACGTCGGCAGCGACAGTGAGACCTGGAGAGGTGTGATTGGGAAGAACAGCCCCCCTGATCTGAAATGTTCCTGTTTGATAAAAATGCAGTGAATTAGGATTATTTAACTACAACCGCTACAGATTATTTACCTTCATCACAGTCTCATCACTATTTCTGATGTTTCCTCAGGATGGACGAGGACAGAGCAGAGTCCACAGTGCCCAGCTGGGTGTCCCTGAAGAGTGACTGGTCCAAAGCTGAAATAATAAACTTCAGAAGTTCAGACCAAATGTAAGAAAACTAAAGCGTGATGATGTGTTTGTGTGGCACCCTTTAAACTTTGGTATTGGACCTCAAGGCTCACCTTTAAAGTAAGGTTTTCTGAACCACATAACTCTGCCTTAGAACATTTCACAACCATACAAAACATCATTTTGTAGGTATTAGCCTCCACTATCGTGAAAAATTAAATTAATGAAACGGTGCACCAACATGTCAGGCGTTCGCTCCCATTAACTCCCATGTTAATTTTAGTGTGGTAAATCTTTTAAAACTGAAAATTGCTTCTGTTTTTAACTGGTCATTTCTCCTACATGGGTTAACATCATCTCACAAAAATTCCTAGGCATATATTTTAAAGTTTTCCAACAATATCCATCATTGCAGAGTGCTCCAGCTCTCCATTTAGATACGGATGGGTAAGACATGGCAGGTCTGTGCAGCTTGTTCTGCCACACTGTTCCACCACATGTCATGAAAATTCATTAAAAAGTCTATTTATAAGGCTCCTGGTTCTAATAAACCCATAGACAACAATATCAGTCATTTCTAAATGGTTGAAATAAGCTTTTGAATACGCGTGACCTCTGTGCTATTTAATGATCAGTTTCAGAGACCAGACGACTGTATTTGGAGCATAAATGGAGAACTTTTGTTCTATTCTATGAGTTTATATTCCTGATTTGGCACTTTTATTTTTAACATAAATTCACAATGAGGAAAAGCCACTAAACACTTAGATCAAATACACTTTTCTCCAACTAAACAAGCTTGTTAGAACCTAAATAACTTTATATTTTTTGCTCAGTGTTCATTCAATCTTCAACTGTCAGAGCAAACTGAAAGTAGAAGTGAACGCAGCCTTTCTTAGGCGTTGCTAACGCCCAGTAGACATGTATAACCACTATTCCCATTTTTGACAGCTATCAGAAACGGTCTGCTTCCATTGGAGATTCCTCCTGTCCCGAGGGTGAAAACAAACGGAGAACTGAACTGCAGACCGCCGACCTGAACAACAGCGTCTCACGTAAGCTCGTACATTTGTATTTATAAGATACTTTTGGGTCGGAATAAAGGAACAACTTGTGTATTTACAATGTGCAGGAGAAGATCCAGAGAGCTCTTGTTTGGTTCCACTGGAACCCCTGGACCCTCTTCAGACCTTCCTAAATGCTTAGACAGTATTTAGCAACATTTAGTCATTTAGTTCTGGAAAGTGTTAAAGAGCTGAAGGCAGGTGACCTTTACAGGACAATGGGTCTGCTGAGTATGATGTGTTTGGAGAAGGTTTGATGTGCTTTTCTAAATATCATCCAGCTTTTACCAGCTGTTTAGTCCAAGCAAACTCTTGGAAGACATGGAAATGGTTGTTATAGACTAAATTACATTGAAACCCAATGAAATAAAAGAATAGGTGTACATAAGAAGACATAACATTTCAAACTGACAGTGAGATGGGTCATTACCCGACTGTTGCTTCTATCATTCAAACATGACAGAATATTTTCCAGTTGAGGACATCTGTGCTACTGCTGTAGATGACAATTGTAAAAGGATTTAAAAGATTGTTTGTTTTAGAGGGTGGTGAACTGCAGGAGGTGATAGAAGGTCATAAGATCAGTCTGAAGAGAAGATGTGAACATGTGACTGAAGGAACTCATGAAGCAGGAAGTGGAACCCTGCTGAACAAGATCTACACTGAGCTCTACATCACTGAGGGACAAAGTGAGGAGGTGGACACACAACATGAGGTGAGACAGCTTGAGAGAACCTCCCAGAAGAACATCCAGGACACTCCAATCAAGTGCCAGGACATCTTCAAAGTCTTATCTGAGCAACAGAGACACATCAGAGTGGTTCTGACCAACGGTGTCGCCGGCGTTGGAAAAACCTTCTCAGTGCAGAAGTTCAGTCTGGACTGGGCAGAAGGTTTGGAGAACCAAGACATCAGTCTGGTGCTTCCGCTCCCATGGAGGGAGCTAAACTTGATCAGAGATGAGCAGCACAGTCTTCTCTCACTGCTTCATGTTTTCCATCCAACATTACACAAGATCAGAGCAGAAGATCTGACTGTCTGGAAACTTCTGTTCATCTTTGATGGCCTGGATGAAAGCAGGTTTTCACTGGGTTTCAACAACCATCAGGTCATCTCTGATGTCACACAAGTATCGTCAGTTGAGGTGCTCCTGGTGAACCTCATCCAGGGGAACCTGCTTCCCTCAGCTCTCATCTGGATCACCTCCAGACCTGCAGCAGCCTATCAGATTCCTCCCTCGTGTGTTGACAGGATCACAGAAGTACGAGGCTTCACTGACTCCCAGAAGGAGGAGTACTTCAGGAGGAGGTTCAGTGATGAAGATCTGTCCAAGAGAATCATCTCACACATCAAGGCCTCCAGGAGCCTCCACATCATGTGTCTGATCCCAGTTTTCTGCTGGATCACTGCTATAGTTCTGGAGGACATGATGACCAGAGACCAGAGAGGAGAGCTGCCCCAAACCCTGACTGACCTCTACTCACACTTCCTGAGGGTTCAGATAAAGAGGAAGAAGCAGAAGTATGGAGGAAAGCAGAGACCAGGGAAACTGACTAAGGCTGATAAAAAACTCCTTCTGAAGTTGGGTCGGCTGGCGTGTAAACATCTGAAGAAAGGAAACATCATGTTCTACTCAGAAGACCTGGAGCGATGTGGACTGGACGTCTCCGAGGTGTCGGTGTACTCAGGAGTTTGTACAGAGATCTTCAAGAGAGAGAGTGTGATCTTCCAGAAATCAGTCTACTGCTTTGTTCATCTGAGCATTCAGGAGTTTCTGGCTGCCGTCTACATGTTCCACCGTTACACCAGGAACGACACAGTGGTTATAAGTCAGTTCCTAGAATATTTTGAACCAAAGGACTTTTCCGGGTTTGCTGGGTTGTTTAATAACGATCCAGTCACATCTCTTGATGACTTCCTCAGGAGAGAACTAATGAAATCTCTTGAAAGTGAAAATGGCCACCTGGACTTGTTTGTTCGCTTCCTTCATGGTCTCTCTCTGGAGTCCAATCAGAGGATCTTGGGTGGACTGTTGGATCAGAGGAACAGCCACCCAGAAACCATCCAGAAGGTCCTCAACAACCTGAAGAAGGTGAACAGTGATGGATTCTCCCCAGACAGAAGCATCAACATCTTCCACTGTCTGATGGAGATGAAGGATCAGTCAGTCCATCAGGAGATCCAAGAGTTCCTGAAGTCAGGGGAGATATCAGAGAGGAGACTGTCAGAGATCCACTGTTCAGCTCTGGCCTACCTGCTGCAGATGTCAGAGGAGGTTCTGGATGAGCTGAACCTGCTGCAGTACAACACCTCAGATGAGGGACGACGTCGCCTGATTCCAGCTGTGAGGAACTGCAGGAAGGCCGTGTAAGTAAAGATTTCTGGGGCCGGACATCAGCGTTTAAATCAAGCGAGTGGATCATGTCAGGCAGCAATACCCCCTCCAGTGGTCATTCCTTCAATTCTTTATCTCCATTGCAGCGTCCATAAATTAAAAAAAACAACAATTCATCCAGAAATGTTCAACACTGGCTGGATATAAGTTCAAAGGTCAATCCAGACAAACCAACATAAGGCAGGAATAATAGGAGCCACAAGTTAACTGACTATCATGAAATTACTGTCATGTCATTAAATCACTTTTGTTTGTTTGTATACATCGTATTCAAACAACAGAAAAACACATTTTAACTAATGACACGTGACTATTTTGCTTCATTTGTTCAATGTAAAACCAGCCGGCCTTGTTGGTTTAAATGGGTGTTTTAGGTCTTTGTGGCGGTTCCGTTTGGAGCCTTTATGTGACCCACAAAGTTGTTTGAGCCTTTCCACACCCGTTAGGTGGCAACTTCATCACTAGCAACAAAAGGTGCAGTGAAAATGATTTGAAGGGAAACAGGCAGATATAACAGAAGCTGAGGGCAATCGATGCAACCAGAGACTCTGATGTCATCGATCGGATCGCTGAATTAAGACTTGACGCACCATCGTACAAATTGGATGAAATGCAAAATATCCAAAGAGCCGATAGACAGATAAAAAGATGCACGTTTCTTTAAACCATTTGCTGTAATCATTTTAAATATTGAGTAATTATGAGCTGTTCTAAAATAAGACAAATGTTAAGAATAATTCAGTTGCATTTCAGATCTGATGGTCGTTCAAACTGTTGCTCTACGGTGTTGAATTTAGCTTTTCCAGGAAATGAGCTACATTTGTGTTGAGGTAGATTCTCAGATAAGTTGATTAGAAATCCCAAAGTTTGACTCACTATTTTTGTTTCATACACAACAGACTGTCTGGTAGTTTTCTTTCAACGAGTCATTGTGAAGTTGTGGCCTCAGCAATGACGTCAAACCCTTCTCATCTACGGGAGCTGGACTTAAGCAGGAACCAAAGCCTGACAGATGCCGGAGTAAAGTTACTGTCTTCTGCAATGATGCATCCAAACTGCAGACTGGAGACGCTCAGGTCAGGAGGCCTCTGTTGGTCTTTTCTAAATTTCTTTACATTTTCTGCTTTTCTCTTCAATTTCATATTTAGAAATGTGTTTTTATTTGCCCCATTTATTCCTTTTCCAGGCTGAGTGACTGCAATTTATCAGAGATCAGCTGTGACTCTCTGGTCTCGGCGCTGAGGTCCAATCCCTCCCATCTGAGGATTCTGGAGCTGAGTGAGAACCAGCTGAAGGATCCAGGAGTGAAGGTGCTCTGTGGTTTTCTCCAGGATCCTCTCTGTGAGCTGGAGACTCTCAGGTCAGTCAGAGATGATCCAGTACTTTCCCAGGTGTAACTAGTTAGACAATAAATGTTTACATGTTTGATCTTTGTTATAAACGTAGTGTTACAGTTCTCAGAAAAAAGACCACACAGGACAGATTTGCAGTATTAAATTGGTTGTGGAAATCTGCCCCATGTGAGGATGGTCATCAATGACTAGAAAGGAAGTATCAGTTGTAGATTTGTCTTGTTTTATTTTAGGCTGGCCACAAAACCGCCCAAACATTCAGACCAATCAAAAATGGTTCTTCCTGTCTTTTAAAGATCAGAAGGAAAACTAGAAAACCCAAAAAGAAAGCTGCTGCAGTGTGCCATGCCCCTTCTCTACTGAGAAAACCCATCCCAAAAAAGAGAAAAGCCCAAGTGTAAAGTGAGCACCCTGTTAAACCTTGGTACCGAAAGCCTGCAGTCATTCTCATCTTAGGTGGCTTCATTCCAGCCAGAAGCCCAAACCTGCCTCCCTCTTAAAGGGGCAGCAGGTCAGTCCAACCACAGACAAACTTGGAAGGTATTTTGACCTACACACACTTTACATACGCTGTAGATCTTGTCCAACCGCCCTGAAAGAACCCAAAATAGGAACATACGGCAGATAAGCCGGTGCAGGACCAGAGGTTTGTTGCTTGTAAGCTGTGTTTTGCTCTGGTACATGTTGATTTTTATTTGTCTTCTCTCAAAATAATTGTTATTTTAGACTAAAGGACTGCAGTTTATCCGAGACCAGCTGTGATTCTGTGGCCTCAGCTCTGAAGTCCAACCACTCCCATCTGAGGGTTCTGGACCTGAGTCAGAACCAGCTGCAGGATTCAGGAGTGAAGCGGCTCTGTTCTGGACTGGAGAGTCCAAACTGTAAACTGGAGAGGCTCAGGTCAGTCTTCATTTTTCTACCTATATACCAGCTGCTAAGATGGTGAAGTGAGGCTGTTCTCAACACTGCTGTGATGCACCACATTAAAAACATTACTTGTAATATCGTGAATTCAGGTCTGACCCAACTAAGAACTAACGTAGGTTTAGTACTGACGCAGATAACATGCAGACCTGCACCGTATAACCTCATCCTGCATTTTTCAGATTGATTAACTGCAGGTTATCAGAGATCAGCTGTGGCTCTCTGGCCTCGGCGCTGAGGTCCAATCCCTCCCATCTCAGAGAACTGGACCTGGGTGGGAACCAGCTGAAGGATTCAGGAGTGAAGCTGCTCTGTGGTTTTCTCCACTTTCCAAACTGCCGACTGGAAACTCTGAGGTAAACACCATTCTCAAAAATGTCCATTATTCCATCCGAGGGTCCTCACACTTTCTGAGTGTGTGTGTTGTGCCCAGTTCCTTCAGGAGGGAGGGCCACACGGGGACCACTTATTCATGATAAATTGATTTAAGGACAATGAAAAAGCCGACAGATGGTAACCAAAATTAGACAAAACTAGGTGAGGGTGCCTGGTAGACACCAGCCAACGAGGAGGGAGATGGTGAGGGAGACAGGAAGTCATCTAAGACAGGTTGTGCCTTTAAAGATGAGCCACAGGTGAGATGGATCTCCATGATGAGATGGGAGGGAAAGAGGTGGGGAGAACCTGGGAAGAGTGAGGGCCAGAACAATATATATTCTCCTCTGGAACAGTGCAAACCTGAGAGGTTGGAATTGTGGTAATTACATATTACTATCATTTTTTAACCTGGAACTAAATTAAATATTTACAGATCATGCCTTTGATTAACCTTTCAGATGAATACTGGTTTCACTTATAACCTTGTAAAAGTTTCCCTTCTTTATTTAGATTAAGGGACTGCAGCTTATCAGAGACCAGCTGTGGCTCTCTGGCCTCGGCGCTGAGGTCCAATCCCTCCCATCTGAGGGTTCTGGACCTGAGTTACAACCAGCTGTAGGATTCAGGAGTGAAGCTGCTGTCTGCTCTTGTCGAGAATCCACACTATGGGCTGGAGACATTGATTCAGTAGCTGGTTGGAGCCAGTCAACTCCCGCTCATCTGCTGCATCACTCACTGACCACTGGTGAAGAGCATCTGTGGAAACATCTGCCGTCTACTCCGTCCATAGATGAAGAATTCAGTTTTTAAAAAGCGCTGGTGGACTTTCAGGAGATCAGTCGATGGTCGACAAAGCAGAAGCAGCTTCGCCTTGAAGTTAAATTAGTTCCTGGTATCACACAATGCATCTTTATAAAGTTCTAAATGGCTCCTCGGCCACTCTTATAAGCATGAAAACTTTCTCTTAATTGTCTCTTCAAATGTCTGTATTATACGTTGCTATTTTACATCATGCCTTCAGAATCTTTAGGGTTTAGTATTTACTGTATCTGTGACATGGAGCATTGGAATATTTCAGCTGCAGCCAGCAAAAACCCATCAGAATGACGGCTATCGGTGGGAACCGCAGGTCATTTGACTTTAGTCAGTCTGTTCAATGTTATAGGATTTATTGCAATCTAATGAAAACAAATAATAAATGTGGGAAATAGGAAATAAAAAGAAGCAAAATGACCAAATAAATCTCCCATGAATACTGTAAATTAAAGATGTCAAGAATGGAATATCAGCTTAAATGGAATCAAACATAAAGGGAAAAGGCCTCCTTTAAGTTTACTGCAAAAATAAACACTAAATCAAGAGCGACACGCGCCAAAAACGTCTCATTCTCTCTTCTGTCTCTACTCATTCTTTTATATTCTCTTAAGATAATGGGGACGGGGTCGTGTGATAACAAAACAAGCTAATTGGGGACTATATTTTTGTTGCAAGAACTTTGGCTCTTCAGAAGTTTCTATGTTGGCTTCCACAGATTGTGCATCCACTAGAAACTCAGTGTTTTTGAGGAACTACCAGGAGCGGCTGGAGTGGAGCCCAATGACGCTATAGCTACATATAGGTACATATAGATCACCGTTACCCTCAACCCAAAAGACCACCAGTTGGCGCAGCAATACTAAAGATAGGAGGTTGTGGTCGTTGCGCAGACGCGGAGTGATATCACGCACAAACGTGCCCTATGTTCTGTATCCCGTATGTTCGCGACCAAAGGGCGCACCGTATTAAAAGGTGCCGCCTCAGTTACGGTGCTGTTTCTGTATTTAACACATACATCAGGCGCTCCGGATTATAGGGCGCGGGCATGGTAAAACATAGCACTACCATAGCTTACATGCATGCCCGTCTGTAGTGGGCCGCTCACAGCGGGAGCAGCCCCGTCTGTAGTGGGCCGCTCAAGCGGGAGCCCCGTCTGTAGTGGGCCGCTCACAGCGGGAGCCCCGTCTGTAGTGGGCCGCTCACAGCGGGAGCCCCGTCTGTTGTCGGCCGCTCACAGCGGGAGCCCCGTCTGTAGTGGGCCGCTCATAGCGGGAGCCCCGTCTGTAGTGGGCCGCTCACAGCGGGAGCCCCGTCTGTAGTGGGCCGCTCACAGCGGGAGCCCCGTCTGTAGTGGGCCGCTCATAGCGGGAGCCCCGTCTGTAGTGGGCCGCTCACAGCGGGAGCCCCGTCTGTAGTCGGCCGCTCATAGCGGGAGCCCCGTCTGTAGTGGGCCGCTCACAGCGGGAGAAAAATTGTTATATTGTTATAATCATTTGTTTCAGGTGTACTGTAATTATTTTCTGTATAAAAATTAAATTTGGTGTTCAAAAAGTCTTTTTTCAAACTTGAGTCTTGAAAAAGAGGGTGTCGTCTTGTATTCGGGCCAATACGCTAATTCTTATTTAAAAAAAAATTGTAGAACATGTCTGACATGTGCAAGACACAATTCACAAGGAAATCTGAGACCAAGAAGAGGAAAATTTCCTGCTCCCCAATATCCATTCCAAACTATACATATGGACTTCATAGAATTAAATAAAAGTGAAGGGAAAAAATACTGTCTAGTCATAATAGATGCATTTTCAAAATGGATAGAACTATTTCCAACAAAAAACCCAGATGTGCTAACAGTTGCTAAAGCACTCTGCAAAGATATCATACCCAGATATGGTATCCCAGAAAAAAATTACTGTGATGATGGTACTCATTTTGTAAATCAAGTTGTTAAAAAGATCAGTGTTATGTTTCATATTGATTTAAAACACCATTGCTCCTATCATCCTCAGAGTGCAGGATTAGTTGAAAGAACTAATGGCACTATTAAAAACAGACTGAAGAAATGCATGGAAGAGACGGGGAGACCGTGGACAATGTGTGGATTTGGCTAAGCTCTATATAAACATTACAAGCACCGCAGGCCTTACTCCTTATGAGGTCTTATTTGGAAGACCGTACAGGCTTCCTCAGTTCACAAACTACTGGGAGACAAATGATGAGTCTAATCTAGCTGATTACATGAGAAGAATGTTAGAAAAACAAAAGCAAGGTCATGAAACTGAGACGCCCTCTGTCTCCCAACAGAACAGTGGAGCCAGGCGACTGGGTCCTAGTGAGGAGCGTAAAAAAGAAACACTGGTATTCACCTGAGTGGGAAGGACCTGACCAAGTTCTTTTGTCTACACCTACTGCTGCTAAAATAGCTGAAAGATCAACCTGGGTACACCTCACTCATTGCAAGAAGGTCATTTCTGTTGAAAACTCCGACCGGGAAGGTGATGCAAAGTCTGATAATAGGGTGGACTTAGACGAATAGAGTCTGGGTAGACCCGAAAGTCAGTGAAGGTTTCAGAGCCACCTCACTTAGGGGGGCTATTTCAACAGGTTATGATCTATTGCTGTTCAGGAACAGTGTACTGGTTTCACAAACTCTACGAGGACGGCAGCAGGTAAATATAGACAGAAGCCAATACAGAAAAATCCAGAGGATTGGCTGGGGCTGTAGTATGCTAGCCTCGGTGCTAGCTGTAATCATAGTATTTGTCAGGTTCCCAGTTTCTGGGAACCATGCCTCAGCCACAGGTGGTGCCGGGGACTGGTGCACCTGCAGACTATTGTAATCAAGCCACCTATGTATGGACTGTTCTCACGGTTGGCCAGCGTTGGCGTGTTTTGTCGTTTTCGGAAAACTCCGGCTGTACCCTCCTGGACTTTCGTGAGACTGTTTCCTTCGTGGATTACTTTTTGAACCCGTTATCGGATTATTGTTTTTTCTTAATCCTTCATGGACTGCTTTTTGTCGTAAATTTACATTCCCTGTTTTGATTAAGCACCGAGTCGTGGTCTCCACGCCTTTTTTGAGTTCTATAAACTTTAATAAAGCTTCTGGGAACGATACCCCACTGTGTCCTGCCTGCTTTCGGGTCCTAACACAACCGCTCGTAACCTTACATGCCAACCAACATGGATCCGGCGGATCAGGACGCAGTGCGCCGTACATTGGAGGCTCAGGGAAGGTTGCTGGGTCAACACGACCAGCTCCTCATCTGGACCTCTCTCCAGACTCTTAACGCCAGCGTGACGAACCTGCTTGCCTCGGGACGAGCGGAGCTGGTCCCGCCTCCGACCCCCGCGGAGGCGCCGAGAGTCGCGTCACAGCTGTCCACTGCTGCACCACGGGAGCCCCACG
This sequence comes from Takifugu flavidus, assembly GCF_003711565.1. Taxonomy (NCBI): domain Eukaryota; kingdom Metazoa; phylum Chordata; class Actinopteri; order Tetraodontiformes; family Tetraodontidae; genus Takifugu; species Takifugu flavidus. The sequence continues at coordinate 1,086,486 of NC_079521.1, forward strand.
TCCCGGTCCCGGAGCGATATTCCGGAGAGGCAGGTGCGTGTGCCTCATTCTTGCTCCAGTGCTCGGTGGTTTTTGACCTCCAACCCCTCACCTACCCCAGCGACAGGGCAAAGATTGCCTTCATGGTGAACCTACTCTCTGGGAGAGCGGCGCAATGGGCCACAGCCGTGTTGGAGAACCAGACCCCCGCGTCCTCTAGTTTTCCGGTTTTTACGGCCGAATTAAGACGGGTTTTTGATCATCCCATTCAGAGCAGCGACGCGTCCTCCCAAATTCTGTCCCTGCGCCAGGGGCCCAGCTCTGTCGCTGACTACTCAATTCGTTTTCGTATCCTTGCTGCCCGAAGCGGCTGGAACGACGCAGCGCTTCAGGAAGTTTTTACACAGGGGCTTTCCGACGATCTGAAGGACGAGTTAGCAGCGAGGGAGCAGCCGGAGACCTTGGAGGCGCTCATCGGTCTGGCTACTCGATTGGACAATCGACTTCGGGAGCGACGCCGGCAGAGGATGAGCGAGCGGACGGTGAGAGCTTCTGGGAGGTTCTCCAGGCCGAGGGAGACCACCGGGGACTCGTCAGCCTTCGTCCCTGTCCCAGCGCCTGAGGCTTCAACCTGCGAGCCAATGCAGTTGGGTCGAACACGTCTAACCCAGTCGGAATGTCAGCGCCGGCGCTCAGCTGGGTTGTGCGCCTATTGTGGCCACGCAGGCCACCTCCTCGACGTCTGCCCGGTGCGGCCAAAAGATTAAGCTTGTCAACGCCGGCAGGAGTGCTGGCGAGCGGATGATCCTCCTGCTCACCTCCCGTCCGTCTAACCCTCTCCGGCACGCTCCTTTGGGGGCAGGAGTCGGTGCCAACTACCTTCCTGGTGGATTCGGGTGCAGACGGCAACTTCACTCACCTCTGGGAACCCCCAGGTCGAAGATTGAACGTTACCAAAATACGTCATGAGAAGCGAAGCGTAAATAACAACCTGAAGGACCAATGTGACAACAGCAGCGCTCCTTCCATAGCACCACAGGTGTGTCTGCCATCCATGTGTTGTGTGGTGACGACCCCAGAAATTATTATTATTATTATTATTATTATTATTATTGCTGCCACCACTTCTCCCTGAAATGGTCGTTTCTGTTCCAACACGTCCGTCGTCCCAGCGCTGCTGCTAACGGCTGCGTCTTCAAATGTAAAGATAAATAAGCTAAACGTTATCAGGTAAAAGTGGAGAACTATGCTACATTCAGCAGCTCATTCATATAATAACGGCTCTGTTAGCATCTCAAAGAAGGTTTAAACGGAGCTGGGCCGCGCTCACGTATGGGGGGGGGGTCCTGATGGAGGTGATCCTGTCATCAGGACACCAGGTCCAACCCCCCCGGGAGCACCTGTGTTTTTCTTTATTGTCCTTATTATGTCCTCTTTCCTGATAGACGTGAAAATAGAGGTTGAATCGATCTGTCCTGCCCAAACACGTCTGGGTCCGACTGGTGTTGCCGTCTGGTTTTTGTTCTCCACCTTCTGTGTTTTTAAGGCCTTCACCTTATTCAGGACGTCACCGTTGTTCTCTTGTGCTTCTCTGACCAGTTGGGCCAGCAAAGATGTGGTGTGGAGCAACATGTTGGAGAAAGATAAGGCCTACACCAGAGATGTCCACATGATGGAGAAACACCCTCATCTGCAGCCCAAGATGAGGGCGATCCTCTTGGACTGGCTGATGGAGGTCTGTGGTCCGGCTCATGATCTCCAGACGTGTGTTTGAGGAGACAAATGTGTTCAATATGTGAAAGTCTGGACCCAGAAGGTGGTTGGGAGGGGCTCAGGCTGAAGCTAGCTGGTAGCTGAGAGGGTTGTTGTGCTGCCGTGGTAGGTGAGCGAAGTGTACAAGCTGCACAGGGAGACCTACCACCTGGCCCAGGACTACTTTGATCGCTTCATGGCCACCCAGAGGAATGTCTTCAAGTCAACGTTGCAGCTCATCGGCATCACCTGCCTCTTCATCGCTGCCAAAGTGGAGGTAAGGAGCTCTGATGCTGCCGGGCCCCCTTTGAGGGCTCTGCCTCCGAGTCTGGTGCGGGCGGTTCTTCATGGTTCTGTTCACCTCCTTTAGGAGATGTATCCACCAAAGGTCCACCAGTTTGCCTACGTTACAGATGAAGCTTGTACAGAGGATGAAATCCTCAGCATGGAGATCATCATCATGATGGTGCGTAGAGACGCTCCTCCAGGAACTGGATATTTGTTGCTTCCCTACAGAGCTCCTTATTCAAAAGCCTCATCCTTTGATTGGTTCACGTTAGAACCTCTGAATGGAGCAGAACCATTCCACACGCTCACGGTCCCTTCTGCTGTTGCAGGAGCTGAAATGGAGCCTGAGTCCTCAGACTCCCGTCTCCTGGCTCAACGTTTACATGCAGGTGGCCTATCTGAAGGAGACGGACGAGCTGCTTCTGCCCAGATACCCCCAGGAGACCTTCACGCAGATCGCACAGGTGCCCTCTCTTTCAGTGACGCATGTTTGGCTAAATTGTTCCCTCTGCCTCCTGGATGGCGTTCAGCCTTTGACCATGTGAGGACCCTCTGGTCCCTCTGATTGAGGTGACCTGGGTCTGAGCGCTGAAGGTCCACACCCAGAACTGCTTCTTGTTAGCAAAGCTTGGCGAACATACTGGAGGAAGCCAAGAATCTGGGCCTGCAGGTGCTGCAGAGGTGTTAGCGCGCGTTAGGTTTGAGCCGTCTCCTGTCTCTCGCCAGCTGCTGGACTTGTGCCTGCTGGACGTGCGGTGCCTGGAGTTTTCCAACGGCGTCCTCGCGGCTTCGGCCTTGTTCCACTTCTCGTCCCTGGAGCTGGTGGAAGCCGTCTCTGGTAGGAACGGTAACGCGGTGCGCTGAAGGGCGGCGCCGTTTCCTGTCTGACCCGTCCGCTCTCGTCTGTCTGCAGCGCTGAAGCGGGCGGAGCTGGAGGAGTGCGTGAGGTGGATGGTTCCTTTTGCCATGGCGCTACGGGAGGTCGGCGGCGCCTCCTTGAAAAGCTTCCCGGGAATCCCTGAAGATGACGTGCACAACATCCAGATCCACGCTTCCTACATGGCCTGGCTGGTGAGCTCGGTTCTTCAGCAGAACTTCATGCACAGAGCACACAGAAGTATTTACCGTATTTTCCGGACTATAAGTCACACTTTTTTTCATAGTTTGTCAGGGGGTGCGACTTAAATAAATACATTCCTTATTTTCACACTGACAACCACAAGAGGGCGCTCTAGGCATGTGTACCTGAGGAACGAGTTCCTTTAGCGACACAGAAGAAGCAAAGAATTTTCCCCCAAAATGCGACTTATAGTCCAGTGCGACTTATATATCTATTTTTCTTTATTCTGCATTTTTTGGCTCCTGCGACTTAAACTCCGGAGCGACCTATAGTCCAGAAAACACGGTACATCAGTTTTGAACACATTTAGACCTTTAAGCTAACTGAAGGAGACTTTTCTCAATGACCTTCAGGCTAATGAACAGTTTGTTGCGCAGCATCGTGGTCCACTAACCTCCGGTCCCCACAAAAGCTCTGAAGCTCAAACCCAAGATGGAAACATTCAAGCCTTTTCTCACTTTTGAGTGAAATGAGCCAAATATCCAACAAAAGTGTCCCTTTAAAAGGGCGTCTTGGTCCAGAACGTTGCTCCAGAGAAGACGCTCCGGCTCCCTCTGAGCAGAGTCTGTCTCGTTGCAGGACAAGGCCTACTCTTACCAGGACGTGGACTTGGAGCAGCACGGCAACCACCCCGTCCCTTCAGGCATCCTCACGCCGCCGCTCAGCAGCGAAAAGACTGACGAGCCGGTCCGGGCGGACGCGTTAAAGATCCGACCGCGCATGTGTCCGGCGTCCCCGCAACAGTCTCAGGGGGACGCGGCGCGTACGGATGAAGCCTGACGAGCTCGACCCGGAGAGGAGTCCGGAGGGCTCATTTCAGGGGCGGAGTCACGTAAAATGAAATGATTATTATTATTGTTTTAAACTGGTGTTCCTGCACACGGTGGCTGTTTTAGGGACGGAAACAAAGAAATGATGCCTGTCCTGACAGGAAGGGACAGTTTGTGATGGGACGCCTCACGGTTCTTTTAAACATGGTTCACAACCATCCTTTCATATAACGGCGGTCAGTTTTAGTTTTTTCTATGCAGAGGCCAAACTGAACGGACGTTATATGAAGCCCGGGGTGCATCCGTAGCCTAATTTGCCCAAAACCATTCCTAGGGTCTGTTTGGCTCTAATTGCTGCTATAAAGTGGGCTTTGGTGTGTGTGTGTGTGTGTGTGTGTGTGTGTGTGTGTGGTGTGTGTGTGTGTGTGGTGTGTGTGTGTGTGTGTGTGTGTTGTGTGTGTGTGTGTGTGTGTGTGGTGTGTGTGTGTGTGTGTGTGTGTGTGTGGTGTGTGGTGTGTGTGTGTGTGTGTGTGGTGTGTGGTGTGTGTGTGTGTGTGTGTGTAAATGTTGTTTTTGATCCTACACTTTTTAACGGATTGGACATGAGTGACGGTGCGTTTAGGGACCAGTAGCTTGGCTACGTAAATGGACACATGAATCAGTCAAGCTTCAGAAGCTAAAATGTTGATTGTATTTAACTCTTATTTTATTCCCAGTTTGTCTCCTTTCACCAAATGTCAAGTTTGGATTTTACTTTTTGAAAATAAAATGCTGCTATATATATTTTTTTCCATTAAAGGCAGTTCCTCAGGTCTTGTTTTCAACTCGTGGTCGATCGCGCTGGAATCATCGACGGGCTGTGAGATAATTTATTGGTTTTTGCTCTCAAGCAGATGTTAAATTTAGTGCTAATTTACTCTACGATACAGAAGTGCAAATTAAACCGGCGATTAGAATATAGCTGGGGGTGGGGGGAGCATAACTAAGATGTGACCTAATGATTAGACGACCCCCTAAGTATAATAATTTGTCTGTCTATGATAACTGGAACTACAGAATTAGTAACAATAAGCTTTTTCAAAGAGGAAGGTTTTAAGTCTGATCTCAAAGTAGCGATGGAGTCAGCCTCCTGTACCTGGACAGGGAGCTGGTTCCATAGCAGGGGGGCCTGGACAGGGAGCTGGTTCCATAGCAGGGGGGCCTGGACAGGGAGCTGGTTCCATAGCAGGGGGGGCTGGACAGGGAGCTGGTTCCATAGCAGGGGGGCCTGGACAGGGAGCTGGTTCCATAGCAGGGGGGCCTGGTAGCTAAATGCTCGGCCCCCCATTCTACTCCTAGAGACTCTGGGGACCACAAGTAGACCAGCATTCTGAGAGCGGAGCGGTCTATTGGGCTGGTAAGGTGTCACTAGCTCCTCCAGGTAGGATGGAGCTAGGCCTCTGAGGACCTGGTAGGTCTAAAGAAGGGTTTTAAAAATGAGTTCCCAAGAACTTTAGAGATCAAAGGAAGGTTGGATATCGGCCTATAATTTGCTAATACGTCAGGATCCAGTGATGGTTTTTTAAGCAACGGCTTAATCACTGCCACCTTGTAGGACCGGGGTCCATAACCTGACACTAAAGAACCATTGATCTGGTCCAGGATAGAGCTGCCTATCAATGGTAAAACATCCTTCAACAGGTGTGTTGGGATGGGATCTAAAGGACACGTGGTGGTCTGGGATTTCTGAATTAGTGATGACGCCTCAGAAAAATATATAGGGCTGAAGGAGCTTAAGGGCTCGTTGGAGAACCTGTATGTTCCCACAGTCGGCACATCTGGTGATGGTCCAGGTGTTGGGATGGGCTGGGATCAGCACAGGGATCACTTCCTTAAATTTAGCTACAGCATTATCTGAAAGACATCTGCTATAGTCAGACTGAGCTCTGAGCATAGAAGAATCCTTAATCATAAATGTGAAAGTGATCAAAGAATGGTCTGACAGGAGGGGGTTCTGAGGGAACCCTGACACATGTTCTACCTCAACACCATAAGTCAGGACTAGATCTAGGGTGTGGTTGAAGCCATGAGTTGGTTGGTTTATCTGCTGGAGGAAACCAACTGACTCAAGGAATGAGATGAAGCCATTTCTAAATTTGTCATTTACAACATCTACAATCTGGTGGTTTACTTTGAGTTTTATTGTTTCTACATCAAAAATCCAAACATAGAACATAAACAATGATTATACTGTAAAATAAAAATGTTGTAGAAAGGATGTGACGCTGTGGAGGTCAGGATGTAGAGGAGGAGGAGGAGGAGGAGGAGGGGGGGGGGAGGAGGAGCTGTGGAATTGTTGTTTAATTCATTTTTTCCAGAACCTCATCTTTTTCCTGATCCATCCACAGAAGCTTTTTTTCTTCTGCTTCTTTGATAACTGAAGCTGCAGAAAAGAGAGAGTGTGTTTTAGATTTCACTGAACATCATCTGAAATCTTCTGGAAGAGGAACAAAGGCGAAAGCATCTCACCTCAGTTGGAGGACCGCTTCAGAGAGCCTCTGGAGCTCCTCTCTGGTCTTTGCCTCCTCATGTTGCCTGAAACGTTGGCTCTCCTTGATCTTGTGCTCCAGCTCTTTGTTCATCTGGACCCATGTCTGAGCGGTCCTCTCCCACCGCTGATGAACATCAGCCAGCATCCTGTTAAAGTTCTCTTCTTTAACCACCAGCTGCTGCTTCATCAACTCTTCCTTTTGCAGGATCTTCTCATGATATTTTTGTGTCTCTTCATCAAGAAGTTCCTGGAACTTTTTTTCTTCCAGAAAGAGCTGCTGCCTCATGGCCTCTTTCTCTTCATGAGATCTTTGCCTTTCTTCCTGCAGCTTCCTCTCAAATTCCTCCTCAATCACCAGGAGCTTCTGATTCAGGCCTTCCTCCTGCTCCATCAGCTCTCTCCTGTGTGTCTCCTCGTTCTCCTGCTGCTGGCTGTGGAGGGTTTCCTCCAGAGAAGCACATTTCAGCTCGCTCTCCTTCAGAGCAGCTTGTGTGCTGTTCAGCAGGGTCAGGGCCTCCACATGGGCCACAGTTCTCATTTGTCGCCTCTTCACTGCCCTGCTGAGCTGCTCCTCCTTCTCAGCCAGGGCTTCTCTGAGCTGCTGGACCTCTTCCCTCCAAGTCTCCATGGATGATTCTTGCTTCAGCTGCTGAGTTCCTCTCTGTGCCATAGATGCGTCTGCTGGTCACCAGTGTGGTACAAGAGTGTTGAGCTCCTCAGGCGTGTGCTGATGAGGTGGAGCTGATGTGTTTGATCTGCCAGTTCGGTTTGATCCTTTGATTCCATTGATCTGACATGAAAGAAGAATTTTGACATCAATGACATAAAGGAGACATCAATGACATAAAGGAGACATCAATGACATAAAGGAGATCAAAGACAAAAATGCCAACTTAAGATAAAGTTGGAGGATTCCGTTCCCTCAGCTGAGGGTTCTGTTCCCTCTAGCCTTACGAGGGCCTTCTTGTGAACTACCAGACAGTCTTTCCAGGCTACATGATAGCTGTCTATTTGACAAGAATGCCACTTCCTTTCCAGTCTTGGCACTTTCTGCTTGAGGGTCCTGATGTGTGAATTATACCAGGGGCCACACCTCCTCTGATTTACTATTTTCTTTTTCACACTCTAAAAATTGTGATCAATGATTACTTAAAAAAATGATGGCAACAAAGTGACACGTAATATAATTGAGTAGATTTTAATAACTGCAACTTTTAGTAAATAGTATTGAATAAATTATCTACATTTAAACTAAAAAAAACAAGTGCAGGTTAATGAATGCAATAGTTAAAATGTGTTGGATTTATTAATAGTAGCCAAAAAGATGAGTTATATACCCAGGAAATATTAAGCAAATACAAATCACTTTCAAAAGGAAAATTGATTTATGTTTACTAATTATCTGAATAAAAGTAATTAAGATTTACTAAATATTTGGGGAACGATGATTAACTGATTATTTAGCTGAAACTGATTTATATTCATCAGTTATCTCAGCAAAATTGAAAGAAAAGTATTAAATATCTGGACAGAAATAATTGAGATCCACTCAATAAAATAAATGATATCTACTTATATTTCAGCAAATTGTTCCTAAACTCAACACATTTGCACCGTTATTGTTATACATCTATAACTAAATAAATTGTTTAAATTCAACTTAGAGTTGCAATCACAGGACTTCAAATCCATTCAATACTACTGAATGTCACTTTGTTGCCATATTTTCTTTACGTATTATCCACTCAGTATCGTGCAGTCTTGCTACTACAGAGTAACCCAGTTGGTTAACAGATCACCAAGCAGAAAAGAACAGCAGGTAAACATTTATTTCAGAACTGTGTCTATAACCATTTTTTACATCTTCTCCCATTATTCATTTGTGCAATTATAAATTCCTCAGTGAAAAACCTGGAACATTTGATGACCTCAGTCTGAGCTCAACAGTGGAGCTACAATGAAGCCAATAGCATATTTCTCCTCTAAACTTGACTCTGTAGCACAGGGGTCACCAACCTTTCTGAGACGGAGAGCTACTTCCTGGGTACTGAATCATGTGAAGGGCTACCAGTCTGATACACACTTCTGAAATAGCCAGTTTGCTCAATTTACCTTTGACTAAATGTCATTATTAATAGTTAATGATATTCATCTCTGCAAAGACACTGATCATGTTCATGATTTCTCACAATCAATATTGTGACGGCTCTGTCGTGCCTCACTGTTGTCGGGGCTGGCTGGAAGAGCAATTCCCTGGCTGACCTGCAGGGGGAGTGCCAAGCGTTTCCAGTCGACCCAGCATGTTCACCTGCTCACCTGTGGCCCATCTGCTGGGATTGGCTGCCTGACGGGTCCAGGTATAAAACCTGTCTGGAGAGCGTCGAGGACCCCTCTCGTCCTCTCTGGTGTGCTACAGTGGAGTTCGTCAGATGAGCCCGGAGCTTGTCACGGCCGCAGGAGTTTGGAGTTTCCGTCTTTGTGACAATTTGGACTTTTCTGTTTTATATTCCACTGGGTTCTTTAATAAATGTTATGTTGGGTTGAAAATCCTCATCGTTGGTCTCCCCATTTGTATGTCATGGCTACTGTGAGCCAAGTATTCGTGACAATATGAACAATGATTTAACAAGATCGGGAACAGATGAATATCAATATGCAACACTTTATTTCTAGATTTTGTCTTAGTGCAAGTGTTTTTCAAATTGAAATAAATGTTTTAAAACCATTTTAAAATGATCACTTCTCCAACAGTCCTAGGAAATCACAATGTCCCATTTTTACCAGCCACTGACATTTTTTAACAAATCATGAATTACTTTGCACCACGTTTGTACAAATAATAAATCATGTAAAATACAAAAATAAACAGATTTTAAAATGAATCTGATTACGTTTTGAACTTCACACTTCAGTCTGCAGATTTTTTCACATGAACATTTTAACCTAAACAATTGTTCCATTTTACAAACACATTTAACAAATTCTGAAGGAGACACCAATTCTGGTGTCCGTTTCTCTGTCCGTTGGGGGGAAGCCTGGCGTTGCTGCGGTTACCAGTGTGTTGTCCTCTGGTGGGGAACTTGACAGTGCAGCTCTGAGTGAGTCTGGCAGATGTGCATCAGTGAGGCGTCTTCTGTGTTGGTTCTTGATGAAGTTCCTGTCAGAAAAGGCTGATTCACAAAGAGAGGTCGAACCCAAAAGGCTTGCAACCTCCACAGCTGCTGTACATACACCACTGTACTTTTCTGTGTCAACAAGGCACCAAATGTTTGGTGCAGCCTGAGAGGCTTTGAGCTGCAGCTCATTTCACAATGTTCCAATTTCAATTTGCATCTGTGCAGCATCCAGGCTGAAGGTTGCACTGAACTGCTGAGCAACGCATGATATGTCCACGTTCATGAAAGGGTTAGAAATGAAGGACACACATGGCTCAAGCTGATCCAGGTCCCAAAACCTGTTCTCAAACTCTTGCCCAAGTCTTTTTATGAGCTGAGAGCACTTTTCTGCGCTTTAGTCCAAAGCCTCACATGCAGAAGCGTTGTCTCTCAGCACCATCTGCACAGAGGGGAAGTGCAGCACCTTTTGTCTGGAAATGCACAGAGAAAATGTTCATCTTGGCTTTAGATGCATTTACAGCACTGATCCTATCAGCAACAGTCTCACCTTTGCCTTGCAGCTCCCAGTTCAAACTGTTCCGTTTCCCAGTAATGTCCGTTAAAAATGCAAGGTCCAGTGTCCAGTCAGTGTCCTCCAGCAGCGCGGCGTCTTCCCCTCTGGACTGCATGAACTCTTTTATTTCACTCAAAAGGGACAAAAAAGGAAGCAAAATCCGTCCCCTGCTGAGCCATCGGATTTCTGTGTGTAGGAGCAGGTCACCATGTTCAGTTGGCAGCTCCACTGGGGACACTGGGGAACAATTTGAAAATATCCTGTTGAAATTATTCTAAATTATTCTGATTAAAAATCAAATTGGCACGCTGATTCCAAAATTACAGTCATTCCCCCCCCAGCCCCAGCCCCCAGCCAGTTTTGAAAGCTTCTCCTCCAGATCAGCAAATTTCCCCTAATGAGCTGGAGTCAGACTGGCCAGCTGATGACAACTGGATCAGCTCCGTTGGTGCCGTCACCATTAAGAGGTGTGTGCAGCCCCCAAAAGGTCAGTACTGTCAATATCCTATAGGGACCCTTTGAACCAGAGGGGATCCTATAGATCAAAAAGTTGACCCAGTTTGATTCCGCACCCAAAAACGAACATCTGTCAGACGAACTCCAGTTGTTTCCCAGTATTTCAGTTAAAACCTGGACCAAATTGTTCTGAAGAGAGGCGCTTGTGCTGGATATGACGCGATCAAAACACAAACACGTGACGTGTAGAGGAAGAAGAAGCGAAAGTGAAAGTTCTCAACTTCGGGCTCCATCTTGAGTGACCGAGCCCTGATGGAAAACCTCTAATATTCAGGTAGCATTTGGTTCTTTCACTGCTGTCGTCTCGAATCAATGTTCCGCTGCGAGATGCGGCTTAATAAGCTGCGTGTTCGCAATGAGCGTGCGCGTGTTTCGGACGCACATTGCGGCTGGTCGACGGGAACGTGACGGATGATCAAACTTTGTAGCGTGTTTCCTCTAACTGCGTTTTCCGCTAACCCTGAGCCAACATTTTAGAGGTTGAGGAAGCACATTTTAATACTCACAATAAGTCACAATATTATTTGCAGTTAGTGGAAAAATCCACGGAAAGAGGGACACAAACGCGACAGTTTTAGCCTCCTCTCTTTGTCCCTCCACCAGGGGGACAATCAATCCTCACTTTATCAATCCCATTTTGTTTTCATATTTTTGGTCCTGTACATGTGGTCAGATAAGATTAGTCTGAGCAGAATTGGGTGTTTTTTGCCCTTTGCTGTGTGTCATCTATTCTATTCAGCATGTTGGGTTGCTTGACTTCTGTTGGGTTGTGGCAACTTGATCATCACTTCTGAGATATTGACACACCTTTTTCCTGAGGCTGGCTCCAATGCTGCCAACACACCTGGCCATGGATATGGTGGGACTTCTGTGATGAGTGGGGTCAGAGGTGGTGGACAAGCTCTGCTCCAAAACAAGCTTGCTAGATATGTTTGGGATCTCCTCCGCCACAGCCAGCAGCTGCAACTAGTAGCTGTGCACGCCATGCAGAGTTTTGACCTCTAGGTCAGGCTACAGATGTTTTTTCCAGCACCATCATGTGTTGGTGAGAAACATGATGCGCCTGATCAAAAAAAGCTGCTTGTAATCTGACAGACGAGCCATGATGAGATGTCAAGGTGCGTTGTTGAAAATGAAGATCCTCTTCTTGGAATCCTGTCTGAGATGACAGGAGATGATGCTGCATTTGACCCACTTTGATGATGTGATGACGTATTTCTGTTTAGTTTTGAATGCATTCTCATCTTATTTGTTGAACTTAATGTTGAGAACTGACATCTTGAAAGAATTTAGGTTTTCTTGTAAACCATAACCAGATAAAAAATGATTTCATTTGTATTTGTGTGCGTCCGTCTAATGCCACCGCACCTTTTGAAACACCCAGGAGAAACATTTTTTCACAACTATTTTATATTTAACATGGTGTAAACTTTAAGATGTCCCAAAACTTTTTTCCAATATATATGTGGCCTGTATGATGTACAGGGTGACATCATATAATAGATTTGGATGTGAATGAGCCGACAATACGTCACTGGACAGACCTCTGCTTGTCTTCATGCTGAGAATCATGTTCTTTAATCTTCTTTTCTGTGTCAGCAGACTGTTCCTGCTTAACCGTTTAGACTCACATTTAAAAATGAGCGAATGTGTGATGGAAGAGGAAGAGAGAGCAGAGTCCACAGTGTCCAGCTGTGTGTCCATGAAGAGCGACATGTCCAAAGACCGCCCTTTAAACTTCGGTATTGGACCTCAAGGCTCACCTTTAAAGTAAGGTTTTCTGAACCACATAACACTGCCTTAGAACATTTCACAACCATACAAAACATCATTTTGTAGGTATTAGCCTCCACTATCGTGAAAAATGAAATTCATCAGCTCTTTAAAATGAAACGGTGCACAGTCCTTTCACCATGTTGGCCTGTGGAAAACCAGTGTTGTCGGCCCGATGGACCAGCGTCCCTGTCGTTGCCGGACCACCGTTGGCCACCAGTTGGGTTTTGGGATCAAAGTGGGGGCGTTTCCTGTATCCGGTTCTCCTCACGGATCCATGACTACAACATGTTGCTGCAAGTGCAGAGACGTTTGCTCTGGAAAGAACTTTAGAGCACATTCAGTGCTGCAGGATGAGGGGCTGGAAAAGGTGCCAGTTCTTTTCTCACTGCAGGGAACAGTTAAAAAAAGCAGCTAAAACTCTGAAAACATGAAAATTATACAGAGACATCATTGATTTATTGATTCAGTTGTTAGCCAGAATGTATTAGAAATGTTCCTGTTTGATAAAAATGCAGTGAATTGGGATTATTTAGCTACAACCTCTACAGATTATTTACCTTCATCACAGTCTCATCACTATTTCTGATGTTTCCTCAGGATGGACGAGGACAGAGCAGAGTCCACAGTGCCCAGCTGGGTGTCCCTGAAGAGTGACCACTCCAAACATGGACTAATAAACTTCAGAAGTTCAGACAAAATGTAAGAAAACTAAAGCGTGATGATGTGTTTGTGTGGCACCCTTTAAACTTTGGTATTGGACCTCAAGGCTCACCTTTAAAGTAAGGTTTTCTGAACCACATAACTCTGCCTTAGAACATTTCACAACCATACAAAACATCATTTTGTGGGTATTAGCCTCCACTATCGTGAAAAATGAAATTAATGAAACGGTGCACCAACATGTCAGGCGTTCGCTCCCATTAACTCCCATGTTAATTTTAGTGTGGTAAATCTTTTAAAACTGAAAATTGCTTGTGTTTTTAACTGGTCATTTCTCCTACATGGGTTAACATCATCTCACTAAAATTCCTAGGCATATATTTTAAAGTTTCCCAACAATATCCATCATTGCAGAGTGCTCCAGCTCTCCATTTAGATACGGATGGGTAAGACATGGCAGGTCTGTGCAGCTTGTTCTGCCACACTGTTCCACCACATGTCATGAAAATTCATTAAAAAGTCTATTTATAAGGCTCCTGGTTCTAATAAACCCATAGACAACAATATCAGTCATTTCTAAATGGTTGAAACAAGCTTTTGAATACGCGTGACCTCTGTGCTATTTAATGATCAGTTTCAGAGACCAGACGACTGTATTTGGAGCATAAATGGAGAACTTTTGTTCTATTCTATGAGTTTATATTCCTGATTTGGCACTTTTATTTTTAACATAAATTCACAATGAGGAAAAGCCACTAAACACTTAGATCAAATACACTTTTCTCCAACTAAACGAGCTTGTTAGAACGTAAATAACTTTATATTTTTTGCTCAGTGTTCATTCAATCTTCAACTGTCAGAGCAAACTGAAAGTAGAAGTGAACGCAGCCTTTCTTAGGCGTTGCTAACGCCCAGTAGACATGTATAACCACTATTCCCATTTTTGACAGCTATCAGAAACGGTCTGCTTCCATTGGAGATTCCTCCTGTCCCGAGGGTGAAAACAAACGGAGAACTGAACTGCAGACCGCCGACCTGAACAACAGCGTCTCACGTAAGCTCGTACATTTGTATTTATAAGATACTTTTGGTTGGGAATAAAGGAACAACTTGTGTATTTACAATGTGCAAGAGAAGATCCAGAGAGCACTTGTTTGGTTCCACTGGAACCCCTGGACCCTCTGAAGACCTTCCTAAATGCTTAGACAGTATTTAGCAACATTTAGTCATTTAGTTGTGGAAAGTGTTAAAGAGTTGAAGGCAGGTGACCTTTACAGGACAATGGGTCTGCTGAGTATGATGTGTTTGGAGAAGGTTTGATGTGTTTTTCTAAATATCATCCAGCTTTTACCAGCTGTTTAGTCCAAGCAAACTCTTGGAAGACATGGAAATGGTTGTTATAGACTAAATTACATTGAAACCCAATGAAATAAAAGAATAGGTGGACATAAGAAGACATAACATTTAAAACGGACAGTAAGATGGGTCATTACCCAACTGTTGCTTCGATCATTCAAACATGACAGAATATTTTCCAGTTGAGGACATCTGTGTTACTGCTGTAGATGACAATTGTAAAAGGATTTAAAAGATTGTTTGTTTCAGAGGGTGGTGAACTGCAGGAGGTGATAGAAGGTCATAAGATCAGTCTGAAGAGAAGATGTGAACATGTGACTGAAGGAACTCATGAAGCAGGAAGTGGAACCCTGCTGAACAAGAGCTACACTCAGCTCTACATCACTGAGGGACAAAGTGAGGAGGTGGACACACAACATGAGGTGAGACAGCTTGAGAGAACCTCCAAGAAGAACATCGAGGACACTCCAATCAAGTGCCAGGACATCTTCAAAGTCTTATCTGAGCAACAGGGTCACATCAGAGTGGTTCTGACCAACGGTGTCGCCGGCGTTGGAAAAACCTTCTCAGTGCAGAAGTTCAGTCTGGACTGGGCAGAAGGTTTGGAGAACCAAGACATCAGTCTGGTGCTTCCGCTCTCATGGAGGGAGCTGAACTTGATCAGAGATGAGCAGCACAGTCTTCTCTCACTGCTTCATGTTTTCCATCCAACATTACAGAAGATCAGAGCAGAAGATCTGACTGTCTGGAAACTTCTGTTCATCTTTGATGGCCTGGATGAAAGCAGATTTTCACTGGGTTTCAACAACCATCAGCTCATCTCTGATGTCACACAAGTATCATCCGTTGGCGTGCTCCTGGTGAACCTCATCCAGGGGAACCTGCTTCCCTCAGCTCTCATCTGGATCACCTCCAGACCTGCAGCAGCCTATCAGATTCCTCCCTCGTGTGTTGACAGGATCACAGAAGTACGAGGCTTCACTGACTCCCAGAAGGAGGAGTACTTCAGGAGGAGGTTCAGTGATGAAGATCTGTCCAAGAGAATCATCTCACACATCAAGGCCTCCAGGAGCCTCCACATCATGTGTCTGATCCCAGTTTTCTGCTGGATCACTGCTATAGTTCTGGAGGACATGATGACCAGAGACCAGAGAGGAGAGCTGCCCAAAACCCTGACTGACCTCTACTCACACTTCCTGATGGTTCAGATGAAGAGGAAGAAGCAGAAGTATGGAGGAAAGCAGAGACCAGGGAAACTGACTAAGGCTGATAAAAAACTCCTTCTGAAGTTGGGTCGGCTGGCGTTTGAACATCTGGAGAAAGGAAACATCATGTTCTACTCAGAAGACCTGAAGCGATGTGGACTGGACGTCTCCGAGGTGTCGGTGTACTCAGGAGTTTGTACAGAGATCTTCAAGAGAGAGAGTGTGATCTTCCAGAAATCAGTCTACTGCTTTGTTCATCTGAGCATTCAGGAGTTTCTGGCTGCCGTCTACATGTTCCACCGTTACACCATCAAGAATAAAGGGATTATGAAGTCTTTCCTAAAATATTTGAAACCAAACCCTTTTTCCTGGTTTGCTGGGTTGTTCACAAATAACGATCCAGCCACATCTCTTGATGACTTCCTCATGAGAGCACTCATGAAATCTCTCAAAAGTGAAAATGGCCACCTGGACTTGTTTGTTCGCTTCCTTCATGGTCTCTCTCTGGAGTCCAATCAGAGGATCTTGGGTGGACTGTTGGATCAGAGGAACAGCCACCCAGAAACCATCCAGAAGGTCCTCAACAACCTGAAGGAGGTGAACAGTGATGAAATCTCCCCAGACAGAAGCATCAACATCTTCCACTGTCTGATGGAGATGAAGGATCAGTCAGTCCATCAGGAGATCCAAGAGTTCCTGAAGTCAGGGGAGAAATCAAAGAGGAGACTGTCAGAGATCCACTGTTCAGCTCTGGCCTACCTGCTGCAGATGTCAGAGGAGGTTCTGGATGAGCTGAACCTGCAGCAGTACAACACCTCAGTGGAGGGACGACGTCGCCTGATTCCAGCTGTGAGGAACTGCAGGAAGGCCGTGTAAGTAAAGATTTCTGGGGCCGGACATCGGCGTTTAAATCAAGCGAGTGGATCATGTCAGGTAGCAATACCCCCTCCAGTGGTCATTCCTTCAATTCTTTATCTCCATTGCAGCGTCCATAAATTAAAAACAACAACAATTCATCCAGAAATGTTCAACACTGGCTGGATATAAGTTCAAAGGTCAATCCAGACAAACCAACATAAGGCAGGAATAATAGGAGCCACAAGTTAACTGACTATCATGAAATTACTGTCATGTCATTAAATAACTTTTGTTTGTTTGTATACATCGTATTCTAACGACAGAAAAACACATTTTAACTAATGACACGTGACTATTTTGCTTCATTTGTTCAACGTAAAAACAGCCGGCCTCGTTGGTTTAAATGGGTGTTTTAGGTCTTTGTGGCGGTTCCGTTTGGAGCCTTTATGTGACCCACAAAGTTGTTTGACCCTTTCCACACCCGTTAGGTGGCAACTTCATCACTAGCAACAAAAGGTGCAGTGAAAATGATTTGAAGGGAAACAGGCAGATATAACAGAAGCTGAGGGCAATCGATGCAACCAGAGACTCTGATGTCATCGATCGGATCGCTGAATTAAGACTTGACGCACCATCGTACAAATTGGATGAAATGCAAAATATCCAAAGAGCCAATAGACAGATAAAAAGATGCACGTTTCTTTAAACCATTTGCTACAATCATTTTAAATATTGAGTAATTATGAGCTGTTCTAAAATAAGACAAATGTTGAGAATAATTCAGTTGCATTTCAGATCTGATGGTCGTTCAAACTGTTGCTCTACGGTGTTGAATTTAGCTTTTCCAGGAAATGAGCTACATTTGTGTTGAGGTAGATTCTCAGATAAGTTGATTAGAAATCCCAAAGTTTGACTCACTATTTTTGTTTCATACACAACAGACTGTCTGGTAGTTTTCTTTCAAAGAGTCATTGGGAAGTTGTGGCCTCAGCAATGACGTCAAACCCTTCTCATCTACGGGAGCTGAGCTTAAGCAAGAACCAAACCCTGACAGATGCCGACGTGAAGTTACTGTCTTCTGCAATGATGCATCCAAACTGCAGACTGGAGACGCTCAGGTCAGGAGGCCTCTGTTGGTCTTTTCTAAATTTCTTTACATTTTCTGCTTTTCTCTTCATTTTCATATTTAGAAATGTGTTTTTATTTGCCCCATTTATTCCTTTTCCAGGCTGAGGTGCTGCAGTTTATCAGAGATCAGCTGTGGCTCTCTGGCCTCGGCGCTGAGGTCCAATCCCTCCCATCTGAGAGAACTGGACCTGAGTCAGAACCAGCTGAAGGATCCAGGAGTGAAGCTGCTCTGTGGTTTTCTGCAGGATCCTCTCTGTAAGCTGGAGACTCTCAGGTCAGTCAGAGATGATCCAGTACTTTCCCAGGTGTAACTAGTTAGACAATAAATGTTTACATGTTTGATCTTTGTTATAAACGTAGTGTTACAGTTCTCAGAAAAAAGACCACACAGGACAGATTTGCAGTATTAAATTGGTTGTGGAAATCTGTCCCATGTGAGGATGGTCATCAATGACTAGAAAGGAAGTATCAGTTGTAGATTTGTCTTGTTTTATTTTAGGCTGGCCACAAAACCGCCCAAACATTCAGACCAATCAAAAATGGTTCTTCCTGTCTTTTAAAGATCAGAAGGAAAACTAGCAAACCCAAAAAGAAAGCTGCTGCAGTGTGCCATGCCCCTTCTCTCCTGAGGAAAGCCATCCCAAAAAAGAGAAAAGCCCAAGTGTGAAGTGAGCGCCCTGTTAACCTTGGTACCGAAAGCCTGCAGTCATTCTCATCTGAGGTGGCTTCATTCCAGCCAGAAGCCCAAACCTGCCTCCCTCTTAAAGGGGCAGCAGGTCAGTCCAACCACAGAAACCTTCATGAAGATCTGAAGCTTTCAGCATCTACAATTGTTGCACCTCACTTCCATTGGAGTCCAAATTAGAAGTCAACAAGTTGATTCTACACCGATTCTACACAATGCAACCATTTTAAAAAGGTTTCCATCCATAAGTTTTCACACATTTTTATATAGATCTGTTTGTTCATCGCCTCCTTCTTTTGTAATGGTCATTAAAGAAAATGACCTTATTGGAGTTGTTCTCCTCACAAATATGACTTTCTATGAACGATGCAATAAATGCAACTTGCAATCTAAGACAATATGGAAGTATGTGTATATAATAGTAGTGGAAGTAGCTCATAAAATAATACATTTGCTCTTCTCATCGAATCTTTCTATGTTATTAAAGAAAAACCTGCTCTTAGTCAACAACATCTCAGACATCAACCAAAAATCCTAATTTTATCTAATATAATATAAAACAGTAGAGAAGACTCTTTCTGCAGAGACACTGGTGGCAGGAATGCAGAAGTATCACCTGCTCAACTTGGAAGGTGGAGCAGAAACCACCAGCTGAGAAGGTCCTCAGCGAGAGGAAGTGGTGGAGAACCATGAACTTGCTAAGCTCCACCTCAGCTCCAGAGACGGGCTGAGCTGGAGCTGTGGCACCAGGTATCGCCTAGAAGAGCCTCCAACAAACAAGCTCTTCTCTTGGGAGGAGAGGGCTTTGAATCTCAGCTCAGTGCGCTTGTCTCTAGTAGGTGGCAGCTGCACCTTTTCCTGAGGTCCTTGTTGATGCCCTGAGGGGAATTGATGCTCCTGCAGTGTTTTCTGGCAGCATTGAGCTTGCAGTGGGGCAATCAAACACACTGTGGGGGGCTCTCTTTCCTTCTCTCATCTGGAGAACAAGTGACACCAGCTGCCAATCATTGTTGGAGGAATGTGCAGTCAGGGGAACTCTGCGTCCAGACTATAGCCACCCTTCCAGCATCCAGCAGTGTCTAAAACCTTTGATTTGGTTTCACCAGAGAGTGTAGGGATTGCAGGGTCGCTGCAGCATCGCCCACAAGCTGTCAGGAGTGGGTCGCTTTGTCCCAACTCCTGACAAGAGTTGAGTGCTATTGAGAAATGTGGTCTCACAAACTTGGAAGGTATTTTGACCTACACACACTTTACATTCGGTGTAGATCTTGTCCAACCGCCCTGAAAGAACCCAAAATAGGAACATACGGCAGATAAGCCGGTGCAGGACCAGAGGTTTGTTGCTTGTAAGCTGTGTTTTGCTCTGGAACATGTTGATTTTTATTTGTCTTCTCTCAAAATAATTGTTATTTTAGCCTAAGTGGCTGCAGTTTATCAGAGACCAGCTGTGATTCTGTGGCCTCAGCTCTGAAGTCCAACCTCTCCCATCTGAGGGTTCTGGACCTGAGCCTCAACACGTTGCAGGATTCAGGAGTGAAGCGGCTCTGTTCTGGACTGGAGAGTCCAAACTGTAAACTGGAGAGGCTCAGGTCAGTCTTCATTTTTCTACCTATATACCAGCTGCTAAGATGGTGAAGTGAGGCTGTTCTCAACACTGCTGTGATGCACCACATTAAAAAAATTCCTTGTAATATCGTAAATTCAGGTCTGACCCAACTAAGAACTAACGTAGTTTTTACTGACGCAGATAACATGCAGACCTGCTCCGTATAACCTTATCCTGCATTTTTCAGATTAAACTACTGCAGTTTATCAGAGATCAGCTGTGGCTCTCTGGCCTCGGCGCTGAGGTCCAATCCCTCCCATCTCAGAAAACTGGACCTGAGACAGAACCAGCTGAAGGATTCAGGGGTGAAGCTGCTCTGTGGTTTTCTCCACTTTCCAAACTTCCGACTGGAAACTCTGAGGTAAACACCATTCTCAAAAATGTCCATTATTCCATCCGAGGGTCCCACACTTTCTGAGTGTGTGTGTTGTGCCCAGTTCCTTCAGGAGGGGGGGCCACACGGGGACCACTTATTCATGATAAATTGATTTAAGGACAATGAAAAAGCCGTCAGATGGTAACCAAAATTAGACAAAACTAGGTGAGGGTGCCTGGTAGACACCAGCCAACGAGGAGGGAGATGGTGAGGGAGACAGGAAGTCATCTAAGACAGGTTGTGCCTTTAAAGATGAGCCACAGGTGAGATGGATCTCCATGATGAGATGGGAGGGAAAGAGGTGGGAGAACCTGGGAGAGTGAGGGCCACAACAATACAGTGATCCCTCGTTTATCGCGGGAGTTGCGTTCCAAAAATAACACGCAAAAAGTGAAATCTGTGAAGTAGTCAGCTTTTAAAAAAAAAATTATTTTACAATGCAATACTGAACTATAGAATGAAACCAAAAATCAAAACCTGTTTTAAAGTCCAAAATTTGTTTAAAACAATAATTTTAATCTAGTAATACAAGGTTGGAAACATTGTCACTCGCGTATTTCAGTCCCAGCTGTGCCTCTTCGTCCTGACTCCGCTCCGCCGTAGCGTCTGTTTCTACTGAAGGCGCAGGAGTCTTTCTTCTCCGAGAGAAGAACATTGTTATGGGTAGTTGTTGGCGCTCTTTCTTTTTCTGAGCAAGAAGATTTTTATAAACGGATATGCCACCTTCGATTATATTTGAGAACTGCAATGAACGACTCGCAAAAAAAATCCGTGAAGCAGCGAAAGATGAACCGCGATATAGCGAGGGATCACTGTATATATTCTCCTCTTGAACAGTGCAAACCTGAGAGGTTGGAATTGTGGTAATTACATATTACTATCATTTTTAACCTGTAACTAAATTAAATATTACGGATCATGCCTTTGATTAACCTTTCAGATTAATTCTGGTTTCACTTATAACCTTATAAAAGTTTCCCTTCTTTATTTAGATTAAGGAGCTGCTGGTTATCAGAGATCAGCTGTGACTCTCTGGCCTCGGCGCTGAGGTCCAATCCCTCCCATCTCAGAGAACTGGACCTGAGTGAGAACCAGCTGAAGGATTCAGGGGTGAAGCTGCTGTCTGATCTCGTAGAGAATCCACACTATGGGCTGGAGACATTGAGACATGGCTGGTGGGAGCCAGTCAACTCCCGCTCATCTGCTGCATCACTCACTGACCACTGGTGAAGAGCATCTGTGGAAACATCTGCCGTCTACTCCCTCCATAGATGAAGAATTCAGTTTTTAAAAAGCGCTGGTGGACTTTCAGGAGATCAGTCGATGGTCGACAAAGCAGAAGCAGCTTCCCCTTGAAGTTAAATTAGTTCCTGGTATCACACAATGCATCTTTATAAAGTTCTAAATGGCTCCTCGGCCACTCTTAGAAGCATGGAAACATTCTCTAAATTGTCTCTTCAAATGTCTGTATTATACGTTACTATTTTACATCATGCCTTCAGAATCTTTAGGGTTTAGTATTTACTGTCTCTGTGACATGGAGCATTGGAATATTTCAGCTGCAGCCAGCAAAAACCCATCAGAATGACGGCTATCGGTGGGAACCGCAGGTCATTTGACTTTAGTCAGTCTGTTCAATGTTATAGGATTTATTGCAATCTAATAAAAACTATGAATAAATGTGGGAAATAGGAAATAAAAAGAAGCAAAATGACCAAATAAATCTCCCATGAATACTGTAAATTTAAAGATGTCAAGAATGGAATATCAGCTTAAATGGAATCAAACATAAAGGGAAAAGGCCTCCTTTAAGTTTACTGCAAAAATAAACACAAAATCAAGAGCGACACGCGCCAAAAACGTCTCATTCTCTCTTCTGTCTCCACTCATTCTTTTATATTCTCTTAAGATAATGGGGACGGGGTCATGTGATAACAAAACAAGCTAATTGGGGACTATATTTTTGTTGCAAGAACTTTGGCTCTTCAGAAGTTTCTATGTTGGCTTCCACAGATTGTGCATCCACTAGAAACTCAGTGTTTTTGAGGAACTACCAGGAGTGGCTGGAGTGGAGGCCAATGACGCTATAGCTACATATAGGTACATATAGATCACCGTTATCCTCAGCCCAAAAGACCACCAGTTGGCGCAGCAATGCTAAAGATAGGAGGTTGTTGTTGCGCAGACGCGGAGTGATATCACGCACAAACGTGCCCGATGTTCTATATCCCGTATGTTCGCGACCAAAGGGCGCACCGTATTAAAAGGTGCAGCCTCAGTTACGGTGCTGTTTCTGTATTTAACACATACATCAGGCGCTCCGGATTATAGGGCGCGGGCATGGTAAAACATAGCGCTACGATAGCTTACATGCATGCCCGTCTGTAGTGGGCCGCTCACAGCGGGAGCCCCGTCTGTAGTGGGCCGCTCACAGCGGGAGCCCCGTCTGTAGTGGGCCGCTCAGAGCGGGAGCCCCGTCTGTCGTGGGCCGCTCAGAGCGGGAGCCTCCCCTCGTTATATATGTCAACTCCCCTCGTTATGTATCAACTCCCCTCGTTATATGTGTCAACTCCTCTCGTTATATAGGTCAACTCCCCTCGTTATATGCGTCAACTCCCCCTTATATGTGTCAACTCCCCTCGTTATATATGTCAACTCCCCTCGTTATATGTGTCAACTCCCCTCGTAGTTGTCTTTAGGGGCAGTAGTGTGAGAAGTTCCTCTCTTGTGGAGAAAGAAACTCTTGTGGTGAAAATGATGTGTCTTCTTTCTTTTTTCTGCCATCTTTTTATGGGTCAGTCGTCTCCTCGTTTTGGCTGCGCCCGCTAGGCTGTTTGGTCGTAGCGATCTGCGTAGACGCTACGTTTTGGTCATGCGCATCATACTGACCTTTGAACTATACTAGGTCATAGTTCACTTATATTAAACATTTTTTTTAATATATTGTTATTTCCAGTTTGTAAGTGTGAGTTAAACAAGAATCGCAAACAAAATAAATTAGATGCAGCTCATTGGTCAGTGGTGCTATTTGAGCTATTTTTAGAACAGGCCGGTGGGCGACTCATGTGGTTCTGACGGGCGACCGGGTGCCCACGGGCACCGTGTTGGTGACCCCTGGTCTAGTGAACCAAACTGAACCAACTGAAAACCTAACAAATATTTTCCAATATGATCAGATAAATAAAGCAATAGTTTCTTATGGCTCTGTCAGTCATTTTTAATTTTCAAGAGTCACAAAAGACAAATTTGCTTTCTATAAAAATCCCCGTAACATGAACATTAAATGAATGAAGCGGTATTATTCAAGGCACCATCGGTAGATTTTCTCATTTAGCAAAAGTGGGCTAAATTTACTTCAAAGAAAAAAATTATAACAGCAATTTTCTATCATTCACTCAACTGAAATATTTTCGGAACATAATTGGATTGAAATACAATAACATAAAGTGCAAAAATCTATTAACCAAAAACAACACTTTCTTCAAGGAAAAGGCACATGTGCAGTGAAAAATATTTAACTTTTAAACTTGAGCTGAGTAATAATTGTAAATGTGTTATTGCAGCTTAATGTTCACTTGTTTGAGGCTGATTCTTGGTGGTGTCTCATCTTTTGGACGAGTTCATCAATGTTGGGGGTCCGGCTCTGAGCTGAGGAACTCCTCACAATTGAGTGAAGGTGTTCAGCAGGAAGTCCACTTCTGTGTGATGTTGTGTTCAGCTTCATCAAAGAAAGCAGTTGTTCCCGCAGGTCTGTGCTGCCAAACACAGGCAACGTTGGAGCAGCCTGGATGTGTGTCGGGGAGGAAACGGGCAAACTCCGCAGCACCCACTGCCCCATGTGTTGCCTTCAGGGCATCACTGCATTGGAGCTCAATCACCTCCATTTGGAGCTTTGGTGCTGAGCTTTCCACCTCAACCTCAAACGGACGGCTGAGCAGTTCAAACCTGCTTTTTGGTGCTTTTAAGTCAGTGACTCGGCGTGGGAAGTCAGCGGCCAGAACACTCATTTAATCAGCAAACTGTGCGCTCGGGAACACGCTGGTAGAGAGCTTCTCTTTCAGGGTCTGGCAGCTGGGAAAGTGGCTCAAGTTTCCTTTGTGCATCTGTGCCTCCCACAGAGTCCGTTTGGTTCTAAAGGCCTTCACTGTACTGTACATATCAGAGGGGACACCACCCCGACCCTGCAGCTGCAGCTTCATTGCATTCAGATGACTCGGAATGTCCCACAGAAAAGCCGTTTCACACAAGAACCTTTGGTCTGGGAGCTGAGTTGTGTCTTTCCCTTTGCTGTCCAAGAACATCCGATCTCCTCAGGAAGCTGGAAACATCTCTGCAGCACCTTTCCCTGGCTTAGCCATCGCACCTCAGTGTGATGGGGCAAATCACCACGCTGTGTTTCCCACTGGCTCAGAAACGCCTTGAACTGGCGCTGAATTAAACCTTCGGCTCTGATAAAGTTCCCTGCGTGCGTGATGGTGAACATTCCATGTTCCATGTTCAGGGCTTCAGCACACAACGATTCCAGGTGTATGATGCAATGATGAGCTGTCAGTTCAGCCGTAACGTTTTCCTCCTGCATCTTCTCCCGTATCTTGGCCACCAGTCCACTCCTGTGTCCACACATGGCAGCTGCTCCGTCTGTTGTCCAACCCACCAGTTTTTCCCGAGGCAGCTCCATCTCATTTCCACATCTTGACACCTCTTCATACAAATCCTGTCCTGTGGTTGTGCCGTGCACAGGACGTAACGCCAGAAACTCCTCTGTCACGTTGAGGCTGGAGTCCCCTCTAATGTCGCTGCTCTCATCCACAGCCAGGGAAGATGCCATGAAATCTTTCCCCTTTTTCTCCAGCTGCTCTTTTAGATTGAGGGACAACAATGGTGTTTCTGCTCAGGCTCCCGTTTAAAAAGAGTTGCCTTTTGTCTGGGCAAACTTGCTCACAAACTTTAAGCATGCAGTGTTTGATGAAATCCCCCTCTGGAAATGGCCGGGCTGATTGAGCGATCTCTTCTGCCAGAATCAAACTGGCCTTGACAGCAGCCTGGCTTTGAGGTTTGGCTTTTCTGAACAGAGCCTGTCCAGATTTGAGGCCTGGTTTTAACTCCTCAACCTTCTGTAGCTTTTGTTCCATGTCCATATTCTTGTCTTTGTCCGCGTGTTTAGCTTCATGATGCCGTCTCAGATGATATTCTTTCATTACCGCCACCCTTTCTCCACTCAGAAGACACCCAGGTTTCCCAGCTGCCTCCGTGAACATGTACTCCCACTCCCACCTTGTTTGAACCCCCGGTTCTCAGTGTCCACCTTCCGTTTTGCCATTTTATGGGGATCTGAAAGTTAACTTTTGCTGTTATGCTAATGACTACTGATAAATAATGAAATGAAGCCACCTCCCGCTCAGACTGTCACCGTTGCATTGTGGGAAATGTAGTATTGGCCTGTGTAAAACATCTGCGGCCTGTGGGCCGGTTCTAATAATAAATCAATATCATCCCGGGGGCCATAGAAAACCCTCGACCTTGACTCTGACATATGAGCTTTAAATGATTTCTTTTGACTCCCATTTATTTGGCTGTTTGGATATCATCTTTGCTAGTGTGTGTGTGCGCGCACGCTCTATGGAACTGGCATAAAGGATGTTAAAATTAGTCTAAATTAGTCTAAATTAAATAAAAATTCATCCATTCATCATTCCAAACAGACGGTGTTTGATTAGAAACTCTTTCTGAACTCTGGTGCTCTGAAACATCTCCGCTTCCATTTTCAGCTGTTTTTATTCTCAGTAACATCAAATCATCCATCCATCCAAATCGTGGTCCTGTTGGACCACCAAAGGACAAACACTTTCCATTTAGCACGGACAAAAAAACCCAAATCCTGTTTAGCAATGAAGCTGTGGGGAGAGTTTGAGGAGCGTTTCTGAGGAACACGCTGCCATATTGGGTCCAAGCTGCTGGGGTTTTTGTTGTTTCCAGGTGAATCGGTGGGCAGCGGCATTACCGCCTGTCTCTGCCCCCCCCTCTCTCCCCGTGGTCGTGGTCACGCCGGGCATCTTTACTGGTCCCGTTTTAAACAGGTTCTGTTGGGAACAGGTGTTCTCCAGAACTGTATTTCAGGCTGCTGTGCTGAAGGGCTGTTTTCAGTAGCAATAGAGCCAGAGTGGGCCTGCTCCATATGAACCCCCCCAGGCCGTGCTTTCCTCCTGCTGAGCCATAATCAGCTCTGGATGGACTGGTTCACGCTTGGACTGAGTCAAGATTTGATAGCTTGACTGATTCTTACAGTTTTTGATCAAAGCCCCATCTGCTGATTCCAGGAGATCTTTAAAGGATCTCAGAGCTTCAGATTTATGAAGCCTGCTCAGCCCCCGGCAGCGCTGATGAAACCATTTCATTCCTTCAAAAAAGCAGAACATGAAGCTCCAGAAAAGGTTTTTGGATCAAGTTTCCAACAGAACGAGGACAAGTGGGTAAAAGCGCCACTTTAAAGCCTCCACGCCTCAGAAAACATCCACCTTTAGGACGCCTGACTTTAGAGGATCGTCGGTTCGCTCCAAGCACAAGAACAAACATTTTTAACCTCAGTCCAAGAACATCTGACCTGAAATGATCAAAAACCTTCAGCGTAAAAAGATGGTGGAGAGAAAGCTGCTGGGAGGTTCTCAGAAGAGAAGTGGCATTAAAGCCAGCTGGAAGAGTCCAGCCTGCTTCCTGCTCCTCCAAACAGGCGTCTCCACACCAACACTGAGGAACACGGGCTTCTGTTCTTCCTTCTTCTCTTCTGACTATTGTGTGTTTGATGAATGCAGCATCCACTCACTGCCCCCCCCCCCCCCCCCCCCCCCCTCATTTACACTGCTCCTGGTTTCACAATGGTCGTCAAACTGGTTTCACCAGCTTCACATCAGTCGCTCAGAAAGCTCAGATTTGGAGATAGTTGCCTTTTTCGGATTGTCTCGCCCCGAATTTCAGATGGGAAGATTTTTTTTCTTTTTCATTTGGAAGACAAAATGTTCAACATGATAATTTTTGAAGAGATGAAAATACGACACGAGAGGTCAGAAGGTTGGGCGGAAGTTTTCTGGTCTTGTGGAAGGATGAAACCTTTGAACTCTGACAGTTCAAAGCTGAAGAATGAGATGATCCTCCCCAAAGGGATGGCGAGGTCCAGACAATAAACCGGAGTGTTTTTGTGTCCGGTTATTAACATGTTCCATGCTTTTCCTCCTGCAACAGTTCATCACACCTGCTCAGGGAAACCTCGGTGTAAAGGAGGTGAAGCCGTGCCTCAGTGACTCTACTTTGCTGTTTTAGAAACTAACAGTTATTACATGAATATACAGTGTGCACGTACGCGCACACGTGTGTATAAACACTTAATACACGCGTGTGCGTGGATGTAGACTTTTTAGTACTTTGGGTTCAGATACTTTTTAGTATTTTGCAGATTCGTGTCTGTATATAAACCAGATCCTCCTGTAATAAAGAACTAAAGGCTGACTGTTGTCACGTGACCTGTCTCCGATGATGGAACCTGCCTGGAACATCTGGTGCACAGAAAAAGCAAAACAGCTCACACAACTGGTCCAGTTTAGACCCAAAATAATAAATAATGAAAATGTGTGACACACTGGAAAAACTATTTGTCATTTATAGTTTCGGTCGTCATCAGAATCCATCATAAATATTCAAACCAACAAACTACACACAGAACCGCAAAGTTTAGAGCTTAAAGGGAGCGACAGGTGAAGATTTAAAGCTCAACGCAGCTGAAGAAGTTCCAAAATAGAGAAATATCATGTGGTGCTTTACCGCCACCCGGTGGACACGCGTGGAACTGCAGACAATAGTTAAACGCGCTCCGACACATTCTGACCTCTGCTGCTCCTCCTGGACTCCAGGGCTGCAGAAATATGCTGCTTTTACAAGTCTTTCAAATCTGTGAAGCATCATAAATCTTATTTATTTAACTAAATTAAATAATGGTGGAGAATGGTGTCCGAAAAGCGTCTTTATTTCAAAGTGAACAAGAACAGTTCGGTCCGCGTTCTCAGAGAGGCGGAGAGACCTCGAGAGAGTCCAAAACACGTCCGCTCGGAAAACTCTCCAAAATAGTCAAGCCACAGAAGTCAGGGTTTGGCGATGAGGCCGAAAACACTCCGCCGCTGGCAGACGGGAGTTCTGTCCTTAAATCTAACGGGAGATTGAAGAGAGACCGCAGGTGCGTGTGTCTGCGGGGCCAGCTGTGGCTGATGAGCGGCTCCTCCACGCCCCCTGCAGGTAGACACCCGCAACAATGGTCCCAGAAACTGGGAACCCAACAAACGAGTTTTTCAAAGTATTCCTTTCAGACTAAGCAGGAAGACTGAAGACCGACAAGGTGAGTAAACGAAGAGCATTATTGAAAAGAATTGACAGTTGTGTTTGGAGATAAAGTCAAGATTTGAATCAACTAGACTTCATATTTAGTTTTAGCACAAAGCATCATTATGCATTATAAATGAATAGTTCTTAATTAACTTTCTTATAGTCTGGCTTTAGTTATAGTTGAATAGTCTTTCTAAGTGAAGTTTAGTTTATTTTTCTGCTTTATGCGACTGATTCTAAAAGAACTTTAAACCCTCCCAGAATGCTTTAATGGTAGTAATATATACGCCATAAATCTGTTGATTAGGTTTTAAAAGTGAAAGTATTCTGTTCAGACGAAGCAGGAAGAGCGACATTTTTGTGACAGGTGAAAAGCTCTTAGAGTTATTAGAGTTGTTCAACAGTCCAGGTTACAGCTGGATATTTTGGTATTACCTGTCAAACAACATCTAATCGTGGGCAAGTTAGCATCTCTCAGCCGGACCAAATTAAGACAATAAACTTTCAAAATAACTAAATAACTAAATCCACCCAGGATCACAGGACACCAACAGGATTTTGGGTTCATGTTGCACGTTTTCTCCCAGTGGTTTATTGTTCTATGTTGTGGAACCACTGTGACAGAAATGCAGGAGTGGGTGTCATTTCTTTCATCTATTTTAAATAGAGCAGTGATCTTTGAGGACTTGGATCATAGAAATAATTGAAGAGGGGAACAAAGGAGGGAAGTTAAAAAGTCCTGACTAGTATGTTTATGTAGCACCAGATAATTTAGTGGCTGAGCTGAAGACAGTCCTTTCACCATGTTGGCCTGTGAAAAACCAGTGTTGTCGGCCCGATGGACCAGCGTCCCCGTCGTTGCCGGACCACTGTTGGCCACCAGTTGGGTTTTGGGATCAAAGTGGGGGCGTTTCCTGTATCCGGTTCTCCTCACGGATCCATGACTACAACATGTTGCTGCAAGTGCAGAGACGTTTGCTCTGGAAAGAACTTTAGAGCACATTCAGTGCTGCAGGATGATGGGCTGGAAAAGGTGCCAGTTCTTTTCTCACTGCAGGGAACAGTTAAAAAAAGCAGCTTAAACTCTGAAAACATGAAAATTATACAGAGACATCATTGATTGATTGATTCAGTTGTTATCCAGAATGTATTAGAAATGTTCCTGTTTGATAAAAACTCAGTGAATTGGGATTATTTAACTACAACCTCTACAGATTATTTACCTTCATCACAGTCTCATCACTATTTCTGATGTTTCCTCAGGATGGACGAGGACAGAGCAGAGTCCACAGTGCCCAGCTGGGAGTTCCTGAAGAGTGACCAGTCCAAAGGCTACCCTTTAGATTTCGGTATTGGACCTCAAGGCTCACCTTTAAAGTAAGGTTTTCTGAACCACATAACTCTGCCTTAGAACATTTCACAACCATACAAAACATCATTTTGTAGGTATTAGCCTCTACTATCGTGAAAAATGAAATTCATCAGCTCTTTAAAATTCACCTGAGTGTCCAGAACATGCGGCCGCAAATCCGATGACGCGACCACAAAGTCGATCATCGATCTGCGGCCTAAGGCGTCCTGGTGCCAAGTGCACATGTGGACGCCTTTATGCCTGAACAAGATGTTTGTTATGGACAATCTGAGACGAGCACAGAAGTCCAATACCCTCCTGGGCTACCCCCTTATCGTGGTGGAGGGGTTTGCCTGTCCCAATGATCCTGGGAGCTCCGTTGTCTGGGGCTTTATGCCCCTGGTAGGGCCACCCATGGCAAACAGGTCCTAGGTGAGGGACCAGACAAAGCGTAGCCCAGGACCCCCTAATGAAGAAAAATAACATTGGTCTCAAGTTTCCTTTGCCCGGATGCGGGTCACCGGGGCCCCCTCCTGGAGCCAGGCCTGGGGCCGGGGCACGTTGGCGAGCGCCTGGTGGCCGGACCTCTGCCCATGGAGTCCGGCCGGGCACAGCCCGAAGAGGCAACATGGGACCCCCTTCCTGTGGGCTCACCACCTGCAGGAGGGGCCGGGGGGGTTGGGTGCATTGTGTGTTTGGTAGCGGCCGAAGGCAGGGACCTTGGCGGTCTGATCCCCGGCTGCATAAACTGGCTCTGGGGACATGGAATGTGACCTTTCTGGTGGGAAAGGAGCCTGAGCTGGTGCGCGAGGTTGAGAAGTTCCGACTAGACATAGTCGGCCTCACCTCGACGCACAGCAAGGGCTCTGGAACCAGTCTACTCGAGAGGGGTTGGACTCTCTACCACTCTGGAGTTGCCGATGGTGAGAGGCGATGGGCAGGGGTGGCAATTCTGGTTGCTCCCCGGCTCAGTGCCTGGATATTGGAGTTTACCCCGGTGGATGAGAGGGTAGCCTCCCTTCGCCTTCGGGTGGGGGGACGGATCCTGTGGCCCAAACAGCACTTCAGCGTATCCACCCTTTTTGGAGTCCTGAGAGGGAGTGCTGGAGAGTGCTCCTTCTGGGGGCTCCCTCGTCCTCCTGGGTGACTTCAATGCTCACGTCGGCAGCGACAGTGAGACCTGGAGAGGTGTGATTGGGAAGAACGGCCCCCTGATCTGAAATGTTCCTGTTTGATAAAAATGCAGTGAATTGGGATTATTTAACTACAACCTCTACAGATTATTTACCTTCATCACAGTCTCATCACTATTTCTGATGTTTCCTCAGGATGGACGAGGACAGAGCAGAGTCCACAGTGCCCAGCTGTGTGTCCCTGAAGAGTGACCGGTCCAAAGGTTCAATAATAAACTTCAGAATTCAGAGGAAATGTAAGAAAACTAAAGCATGATGATGTGTTTGTGTGGCACCCTTTAAACTTTGGTATTGGAGCTCAAGGGTCACCTTTAAAGTAAGGTTTTCTGAACCACATAACTCTGCCTTAGAACATTTCACAACCATACAAAACATAATTTTGTGGGTATTAGCCTCTACTATCGTGAAAAATTAAATTAATGAAACAGTGCACCAACATGTCAGGCGTTCGCTCCCATTAACTCCCATGTTAATTTTAGTGTGGTAAATCTTTTAAAACTGAAAATTGCTTGTGTTTTTAACTGGTCATTTCTCCTACATGGGTTAACATCATCTCACAAAAATTCCTAGGCATATATTTTAAAGTTTCCCAACAATATCCATCATTGCAGAGTGCTCCAGCTCTCCATTTAGATACGGATGGGTAAGACATGGCAGGTCTGTGCAGCTTGTTCTGCCACACTGTTCCACCACATGTCATGAAAATTCATTAAAAAGTCTATTTATAAGGCTCCTGGTTCTAATAAACCCATAGACAACAATATCAGTCATTTCTAAATGGTTGAAATAAGCTTTTGAATACGCGTGACCTCTGTGCTATTTAATGATCAGTTTCAGAGACCAGACGACTGTATTTGGAGCATAAATGGAGAACTTTTGTTCTATTCTATGAGTTTATATTCCTGATTTGGCACTTTTATTTTTAACATAAATTCACAATGAAGAAACGCCACTAAACACTTAGATCAAATACACTTTTCTCCAACTAAACGAGCTTGTTGGAACGTAAATAACTTTATATTTTTTGCTCAGTGTTCATTCAATCTTCAACTGTCAGAGCAAACTGAAAGTAGAAGTGAACGCAGCCTTTCTTAGGCGTTGCTAACGCCCAGTAGACATGTATAACCACTATTCCCATTTTTGACAGCTATCAGAAACGGTCTGCTTCCATTGGAGATTCCTCCTGTCCCGAGGGTGAAAACAAACGGAGAACTGAACTGCAGACCGCCGACCTGAACAACAGCGTCTCACGTAAGCTCGTACATTTGTATTTATAAGATACTTTTGGGTCGGAATAAAGGAACAACTTGTGTATTTACAATGTGCAGGAGAAGATCCAGAGAGCTCTTGTTTGGTTCCACTGGAACCCCTGGACCCTCTTCAGACCTTCCTAAATGCTTAGACAGTATTTAGCAACATTTAGTCATTTAGTTCTGGAAAGTGTTAAAGAGTTGAAGGCAGGTGACCTTTACAGGACAATGGGTCTGCTGAGTATGATGTGTTTGGAGAAGGTTTGATGTGTTTTTCTAAATATCATCCAGCTTTTACCAGCTGTTTAGTCCAAGCAAACTCTTGGAAGACATGGAAATGGTTGTTATAGACTAAATTAGATTGAAACCCAATGAAATAAAAGAATAGGTGTACATAAGAAGACATCACATTTCAAACTGACAGTGAGATGGGTCATTACCCGACTGTTGCTTCTATCATTCAAACATGACAGAATATTTTCCAGTTGAGGACATCTGTGTTACTGCTGTAGATGACAATTGTAAAAGGATTTAAAAGATTGTTTGTTTTAGAGGGTGGTGAACTGCAGGAGCTGATAGAAGGTCATAAGATGAGTCTGAAGAGAAGATGTGAACATGTGACTGAAGGAACTCATGAAGCAGGAAGTGGAATCCTGCTGAACAAGATCTACACTGAGCTCTACATCACTGAGGGACAAAGTGAGGAGGTGGACACACAACATGAGGTGAGACAGCTTGAGAGAACCTCCAAGAAGAACATCCAGGACACTCCAATCAAGTGCCAGGAGATCTTCAAAGTCTTATCTGAGCAACAGGACACATCAGAGTGGTTCTGACCAACGGTGTCGCCGGCGTTGGAAAAACCTTCTCAGTGCAGAAGTTCAGTCTGGACTGGGCAGAAGGTTTGGAGAACCAAGACATCAGTCTGGTGCTTCCGCTCTCATGCAGGGAGCTGAACTTGATCAGAGCTGAGCAGCACAGTCTTCTCTCACTGCTTCATGTTTTCCATCCAACATTACAGAAGATCAGAGCAGAAGATCTGACTGTCTGGAAACTTCTGTTCATCTTTGATGGCCTGGATGAAAGCAGATTTTCACTGGGTTTCAACAACCATCAGGTCATCTCTGATGTCACACAAGTATCGTCAGTTGAGGTGCTCCTGGTGAACCTCATCCAGGGGAACCTGCTTCCCTCAGCTCTCATCTGGATCACCTCCAGACCTGCAGCAGCCCATCAGATTCCTCCCTCGTGTGTTGACAGGATCACAGAAGTACGAGGCTTCACTGACTCCCAGAAGGAGGAGTACTTCAGGAGGAGGTTCAGTGATGAAGATCTGTCCCAGAGAATCATCTCACACATCAAGGCCTCCAGGAGCCTCCACATCATGTGTCTGATCCCAGTTTTCTGCTGGATCACTGCTATAGTTCTGGAGGACATGATGACCAGAGACCAGAGAGGAGAGCTGCCCCAAACCCTGACTGACCTCTACTCACACTTCCTGATGGTTCAGATAAAGAGGAAGAAGCAGAAGTATGAAGGAAAGCAGAGACCAGAGAAACTGACTAAGGCTGACAAAGAACTCCTTCTGAAGTTGGGTCGGCTGGCGTTTGAACATCTGAAGAAAGGAAACATCATGTTCTACTCAGAAGACCTGGAGCAATGTGGACTGGACGTCTCCGAGGTGTCGGTGTACTCAGGAGTTTGTACAGAGATCTTCAAAAGAGAGAGTGTGATCTTCCAGAAATCAGTCTACTGCTTTGTTCATCTGAGCATTCAGGAGTTTCTGGCTGCCGTCTACATGTTCCACCGTTACACCAGGAAAGACACAGCGGTTAGTCAGTTCCTAAAATATTCTGAACCAAAGGACTTTTCCGGGTTTGCTGGGTTGTATAATTACGGTCCAGCCACATCTCTTGATGACTTCCTCGGGAGAGCACTCATGAAATCTCTCAAAAGTGAAAATGGCCACCTGGACTTGTTTGTTCGCTTCCTTCATGGTCTCTCTCTGGAGTCCAATCAGAGGATCTTGGGTGGACTGTTGGATCAGAGGGACAGCCACCCAGGAACCATCCAGAAGGTCCTCAACAACCTGAAGGAGGAGAACAGTGGTGGAATCTCCCCAGACAGAAGCATCAACATCTTCCACTGTCTGATGGAGATGAAGGATCAGTCAGTCCATCAGGAGATCCAAGAGTTCCTGAAGTCAGAGAAGAAATCACAGAGGAGACTGTCAGAGATCCACTGTTCAGCTCTGGCCTACCTGCTGCAGATGTCAGAGGAGGTTCTGGATGAGCTGAACCTGCAGCAGTACAACACCTCAGATGAGGGACGACGTCGCCTGATTCCAGCTGTGAGGAACTGCAGGAAGGCCGTGTAAGTAAAGATTTCTGGGGCCGGACATCAGCGTTTAAATCAAGCGAGTGGATCATGTCAGGTAGCAATACCCCCTCCAGTGGTCATTCCTTCAATTCTTTATTTCCATTGCAGCGTCCATAAATTAAAAACAATAACAATTCATCCAGAAATGTTCAACACTGGCTGGATATAAGTTCAAAGGTCAATCCAGACAAACCAACATAAGGCAGGAATAATAGGAGCCACAAGTTAACTGACTATCATGAAATTACTGTCATGTCATTAAATCACTTTTGTTTGTTTGTATACATCGTATTCGACAGAAAAACACATTTTAACTAATGACACGTGACTATTTTGCTTCATTTGTTCAACGTAAAAACAGCCGGCCTCGTTGGTTTAAATGGGTGTTTTAGGTCTTTGTGGCGGTTCCGTTTGGAGCCTTTATGTGACCCACAAAGTTGTTTGAGCCTTTCCACACCCGTTAGGTGGCAACTTCATCACTAGCAACAAAAGGTGCAGTGAAAATGATTTGAAGGGAAACAGGCAGATATAACAGAAGCTGAGGGCAATCGATGCAACCAGAGACTCTGATGTCATCGATCGGATCGCTGAATTAAGACTTGACGCACGATCGTACAAATTGGATGAAATGCAAAATATCCAAAGAGCCGATAGACAGATAAAAAGATGCACGTTTCTTTAAACCATTTGCTACAATCATTTTAAATATTGAGTAATTATGAGCTGTTCTAAAATAAGACAAATGTTGAGAATAATTCAGTTGCATTTCAGATCTGATGGTCGTTCAAACTGTTGCTCTACGGTGTTGAATTTAGCTTTTCCAGGAAATGAGCTACATTTGTGTTGAGGTCGATTCTCAGATAAGTTGATTAGAAATCCCAAAGTTTGACTCACTGTTTTTGTTTCATACACAACAGACTGTCTGGTAGTTTTCTTTCAACGAGTCATTGGGAAGTTGTGGCCTCAGCAATGACGTCAAACCCTTCTCATCTACGGGAGCTGGACTTAAGCAGGAACAAAAGCCTGACAGATGCCGGAGTAAAGTTACTGTCTTCTGCAATGATGCATCCAAACTGCAGACTGGAGACGCTCAGGTCAGTCAGAGATGATCCAGTACTTTCCCAGGTGTAACTAGTTAGACAATAAATGTTTCCATGTTTGATCTTTGTTATAAACGTAGTGTTACAGTTCTCAGAAAAAAGACCACACAGGACAGATTTGCAGTATTAAATTGGTTGTGGAAATCTGTCCCATGTGAGGATGGTCATCAATGACTAGAAAGGAAGTATCAGTTGTAGATTTGTCTTGTTTTATTTTAGGCTGGCCACAAAACCGCCCAAACATTCAGACCAATCAAAAATGGTTCTTCCTGTCTTTTAAAGATCAGAAGGAAAACTAGAAACCCCAAAAAGAAAGCTGCTGCAGTGTGCCATGCCCCTTCTCTCCTGAGAAAAGCCATCCCAAAAAAGAGAAAAGCCCAAGTGTGAAGTGAGCCCCCTGTTAAACCTTGGTACCGAAAGCCTGCAGTCATTCTCATCTTAGGTGGCTTCATTCCAGCCAGAAGCCCAAACCTGCCTCCCTCTTAAAGGGGCAGCAGGTCAGTCCAACCACAGAAACCTTCATGAAGATCTGAAGCTTTCAGCATCCACAATTGTTGCACCTCACTTCCATTGGAGTCCAAATCAGAAGTCAACAAGTTGATTCTACACCGATTCTACACAATGCAACCATTTTAAAAAGGTTTCCATCCATAAGTTTTCACACATTTTTAGATAAATCTGTTTGTTCATCGCCTCCTTCTGTTGTAATGGTCATTAAAGAAAATGACCTTATTTGAGTTTTTCTCCTCACAAATATGACTTTCTATGAACGATGCAATAAATGCAGCTTGCAATCTAAGACAATATGGAAGTATGTGTATATAATAGTAGTGGAAGTAGCTCATAAAATAATACATTTGCTCTTCTCATCGAATCTTTCTATGTTATTAAAGAAAAACCTGCTCTTAGTCAACAATATCTCAGAGATCAACCAAAAATCCTAATTTTCTACAATATAATATAAAACAGTAGAGAAGACTCTTTCTGCAGAGACCCTGGTGGCAGGAATGCAGAAGTATCACCTGCTCAACTTGGAAGGTGGAGCAGAAACCACCAGCTGAGAAGGTCCTCAGCGAGAGGAAGTGGTGGAGAACCATGAAACTTGCTAAGCTCCACCTCAGCTCCAGAGACGGGCTGAGTTGGAGCTGTGGCACCAGGTATCGCCCAGAAGAGCCTCCAACAAACAAGCTCTTCTCTTGGGAGGAGAGGGCTTTGAATCTCAGCTCAGTGTGCTTGTCTCTAGTAGGTGGCAGCTGCACCTTTTCCTGAGCTCCTTGTTGATGCCCTGAGGGGAATTGATGCTCCTGCAATGTTTTCTGGCAGCATTGAGCTTGCAGTGGGGCAATCAAACACACTGTGGGGGGGCTCTCTTTCCTTCTCTCATCTGGAGAACAAGTGACACCAGCTGCCAATCATTGTTGGAGAAATGTGCAGACAGGGGAACGATGCGTCCAGACTATAGCCACCCTTCCAGCATCCAGCAGTGTCTAAAACCTTTGATTTGGTTTCACCAGAGAGTGTAGGGATTGCAGGGTCGCTGCAGCATCGCCCACAAGCTATCAGGAGTGGGTCGCTTTGTCCCAACTCCTGACAAGAGTTGAGTGCTATTGAGAAATGTGGTCTCACAAACTTGGAAGGTATTTTGACCCACACACACTTTACATACGGTGTAGATCTTGTCCAACCGCCCTGAAAGAACCCAAAATAGGAACATACGGCAGATAAGCCGGTGCAGGACGAGAGGTTTGTTGCTTGTAAGCTGTGTTTTGCTCTGGTACATGTTGATTTTTATTTGTCTTCTCTCAAAATAATTGTTATTTTAGACTAAGTGGCTGCAGTTTATCAGAGACCAGCTGTGATTCTGTGGCCTCAGCTCTGAAGTCCAACCTCTCCCATCTGAGGGTTCTGGACCTGAGCCACAACACGTTGCAGGATTCAGGAGTGAAGCGGCTCTGTTCTGGACTGGAGAGTCCAAACTGTAAACTGGAGACGCTCAGGTCAGTCTTCATTTTTCTACCTATATACCAGCTGCTAAGATGGTGAAGTGAGGCTGTTCTCAACACTGCTGTGATGCACCACATTAAAAAAATTCCTTGGAATATCGTGAATTCAGGTCTGACCCAACTAAGAACTAACGTAGGTTTAGTACTGACGCAGATAACATGCAGACCTGCACCGTATAACCTCATCCTGCATTTTTCAGATTGATTAACTGCAGCTTATCAGAGATCAGCTGTGGCTCTCTGGCCTCGGCGCTGAGGTCCAATCCCTCCCATCTCAGAGAACTGGACCTCAGCAACAACCAGCTGCAGGATTCAGGAGTGAAGCTGCTCTGTGGTTTTCTCCACTTTCCAAACTGCCGACTGGAAACTCTGAGGTAAACACCATTTTCAAAAATGTCAAAATGTCAATTTAAGGACAATGAAAAAGCCGACAGATGGTAACCAAAATTAGACAAAACTAGGTGAGGGTGCCTGGTAGACACCAGCCAACGAGGAGGGAGATGGTGAAGGAGACAGGAAGTCATCTAAGACAGGTTGTGCCTTTAAAGATGAGCCACAGGTGAGATGGATCTCCATGATGAGATGGGAGGGAAAGAGGTGGGAGAACCTGGGAAGAGTGAGGGCCAGAACAATATATATTCTCCTCTGGAACAGTGCAAACCTGAGAGGTTGGAATTGTGGTAATTACATATTACTATCATTTTTTAACCTGTAACTAAATTAAATATTTACAGATCATGCCTTTGATTAACCTTTCAGATTAATACTGGTTTCACTTATAACCTTATAAAAGTTTCCCTTCTTTATTTAGATTAAGGGACTGCAGCTTATCAGAGATCAGCTGTGGCTCTCTGGCCTCGGCGCTGAGGTCCAATCCCTCCCATCTCAGAGAACTGGACCTGAGTTACAACCAGCTGCAGGATTCAGGAGTGAAGCTGCTGTCTGATCTCCTAGAGAATCCACACTATGTGCTGGAGACATTGAGACATGGCTGGTAGAAGCCAGTCAACTCCCGCTCATCTGCTGCATCACTCACTGACCACTGGTGAAGAGCATCTGTGGAAACATCTGCCGTCTACTCCCTCCATAGATGAAGAATTCAGTTTTTAAAAAGCGCTGGTGGACTTTCAGGAGATCAGTCGATGGTCGACAAAGCAGAAGCAGCTTCGCCTTGAAGTTAAATTAGTTCCTGGTATCACACAATGCATCTTTATAAAGTTCTAAATGGCTCCTCGGCCACTCTTAGAAGCATGGAAACATTCTCTTAATTGTCTCTTCAAATGTCTGTATTATACGTTACTATTTTACATCATGCCTTCAGAATCTTTTTTTTTTATACAAACTTTCTTTATTGATGTTTTTCACAGATAGGGAATCAAAAACATTGGTATAGCAGTATAACAAATTTCCAATAGTAAAAAAAAAAAAAAAAAAAAAAAAAAATATATATATATATATATATATATATATATATGTATATGTATACGCACATACACAGACGCACATATACATACCCATATATAGAGAAATAAATCACAAAATGATAAAGGTGAAATTGAAGGAAAACCACATCCTTCAGAATCTTTAGGGTTTAGTATTTACTGTCTCTGTGACATGGAGCATTGGAATATTTCAGCTGCAGCCAGCAAAAACCCATCAGAATGACGGCTATCGGTGGGAACCGCAGGTCATTTGACTTTAGTCAGTCTGGTAAATGTTATAGGATTTATTGCAATCTAATAAAAACTATGAATAAATGTGGGAAATAGGAAATAAAAAGAAGCAAAATGACCAAATAAATCTCCCATGAATACTGTAAATTTAAAGATGTCAAGAATGGAATATCAGCTTAAATGGAATCAAACATAAAGGGAAAAGGCCTCCTTTAAGTTTACTGCAAAAATAAACACTAAATCAAGAGCGACACGCGCCAAAAACGTCTCATTCTCTCTTCTGTCTCCACTCATTCTTTTATATTCTTATTATATTAGGGTTAGCGTTAGCATCAAGGTTAGCATTAGCATTAGCGCTACGATAGCTTACATGCATGCCCGTCTGTAGTGGGCCGCTCATAGCAGGAGCCCCGTCTGTAGTGGGCCGCTCACAGCGGGAGCCCCGTCTGTATTCGGCCGCTCACAGCGGGAGCCCCGTCTGTAGTGGGCCGCTCACAGCGGGAGCCCCGTCTGTAGTGGGCCGCTCACAGCGGGAGCCCCGTCTGTGGTGGGCCGCTCACAGCAGGAGCCCCGTCTGTAGTCACTGATACCAGCTTTTCCAGCGGCACTTTTTTCTCCACCAAAAACTCCTTCACCGCGTTATATGTGTCAACTCCCCTCGTTATATGTGTCAACTCCCCTCGTTATATATGTCAACTCCCCTCGTTATATATGTCAACTCCCCTCGTTATATGTGTCAACTCCCCTCGTTATATGTCAACTCCCCTCATTAGATGTGTCAACTCCCCTCGTTATATATGTCAACTCCCCTCGTTATATGTCAACTCCCCTCGTTATATGTGTCAACTCCCCTCGTTATATATGTCAACTCCCCTCGTTATATGTGTCAACTCCCCTTGTTATATATGTCAACTCCCCTCGTTATATGTGTCAACTCCCCTCGTTATATATGTCAACTCCCCTCGTTATATATGTCAACTCCCCCTGACATTGCAGATACTCTTCTTACCATCGTAGCTGCCCCCAGTTGAACATCGGAGAGATTGGAGATATATAGGTCAACTCCTCTCGTTATATGTGTCAACTCCCCTAGTTATATATATCAACTCACCTCGTTATGTATGTCAACTCCCCTCGTTATATGTGTCAACTCCCCTCGTTATGTGTCAACTCCCCTCGTTATATGTGTCAACTCCCCTCGTTATATAGGTCAACTCCCCTCGTAGTTGTCTTTAGGGGCAGTAGTGTGAGAAGTTCTTTTGTGGAGAAATCATCAAATACTGCTGCTGTCCACCGACTCGTCACAGGAGGCTAAACCACCTGCACCTCGCCAGGTCACGGCCCAGCTGGTCGGCCAAGTTCCCGGACATCGCAGATACTCTTCTTACCATCGTAGCTGCCCCCAGTTGAACATCGGAGAGATTGGAGATCACGTCGGTTCCGTATTTCTCGTCTTCAAGTACAGTTTTGGCAATCAACATCATTGCTTCTTTAACTACCTCCCCGTCTGAAAATGCCTTCTTCTTTTTAATCAAGAATTGCGTAGCTCTAAATGAGGCTTCGGTTGCTTTTTGGGAGGCTTTAACTGGCCTTGTGAAAAAGCTTGCTGTTTGCACAAAGCTGCCTTTAACTCTCGGGCTTTTCCTGCTGGCAGTGCCCTGCCCTGTGGATAGCTAGCGTGGTAGCTTGTGACACGTTGTGAAATGTCTCTCCACATTGTGCCGCTTCGCCGTCGCCACAGTCGCCCCGCAAATAAGACAAACACATGCTCCTTTCACAGTGGTAAAAAACCCTCGACCTCCCATTCGTGGTGAAAATGATATGTCTTCTTTCTTTTTTCTGCCATCTTTTTATGGGTCAGTCGTCTCCTCGTTTTGGCTGCGCCCGCTAGGCTGTTTGGTCGTAGCGATCTGCGTAGACGCTACGTTTTGGTCATGCGCATCATACTGACCTTTGAAATATACTAGGTCATAGTTCATTTATATTAAACATTTTTTAAAGTTTTTTGTAATATATTATTTCCAGTTTGTAAGTGTGATTTAAACAAGAATAGCAAACAAAATAAATGAGATGCAGCTCATTGGTAAGTGGTGCTATTTGAGCTATTTTTAGAACAGGCCGGTGGGCGACTCATGTGGTTCTGAGGGGCGACCGGGTGCCCGCGGGCACCGTGTTGGTGACCCCTGCTTTAGCATGTGCTCTTCCACACTGTGTGAAAGCTTTAATGGCAGCGTCTATGGCTGTGGAAACAAGTGCTTCGATAGTGTTGTTTCATCCTTTAACGTTGACAGTACCACATGCAGTTGCAGACAAACATGACCTTCTTATCACCAGCTAGACATTTAGCATGCATGGCGACGCTCTTATCACAACCTCATTTAACAATAGAGATGCAGGACCTTGAATCTGTTGGATTGCAATACCTCTCGTGTGTCACTGCCAATCCGTGTGTTCTTTAAATGAAGACTTCAAGTAAACAAATGCCAATTTCAAAATGTATTTACAATAAAATTATTTCAAGATACAAATATTACAGAGCTCTGGGCCAGTTCATAACCCTACAAACAACAGAGTTAATTGTCAGGGCATGAAGTCTGACCCCCTAACTATCCCTTGGCCCAGTCTTTTATAGAACAATATATGTAAATTATTGATGCTAATTCAGTCCAATCCAGTCCTTCTTCTTGGGTGACCTCATCCTCTTCTTCCAGCCTCCTTTGGTGTTGGTACGGTCCTTCTTCTCCATTTTCTTCCCAGATAGCCAGGTCAGAGGTCATTCCTGCCGAGGAACTTATCCACACCAGTAAACTATTCTGTCACGTTTTACGATGGGGGTCTACCACTTTCCGTCTGACTGTCTCCAACTGTCTAAGCAGTATTCATGTCAAGGAAGGGTCAACTGACTGCTTATCTTTATTCCACTTACTAAACCTTCTACTATTCCTAACTTCTAAAGTGCTTATAACAGAAAACAGAAACAAACACAAACAAAATAAAGACAATTCTCTTCAAGTTAGAGACGGTAGTTATAGACGGAAGTTAGAGACAGTAGCAGTGAGACTGGAGTTGGAGATGGTAGTTAGAGATGGTAGCAGTGAGACTGGAGTTGGAGATGGTAGTTAGAGATGGTAGTTAGAGACGGTAGTTAGAGACAGTAGCAGTGAGACTGGAGTTGGAGATGGTAGTTAGAGATGGTAGCAGTGAGACTGGAGTTGGAGATGGTAGTTAGAGACAGTAGTTAGAGACGGTAGCAGTGTGGCTGGAGTTAGAGACAGTAGTTAGAGTCGGTAGTTAGAGACGGCAGCAGTGAGACTGGAGTTGGAGATGGTAGTTAGAGA
Organism: Takifugu flavidus; assembly: GCF_003711565.1. Taxonomy (NCBI): domain Eukaryota; kingdom Metazoa; phylum Chordata; class Actinopteri; order Tetraodontiformes; family Tetraodontidae; genus Takifugu; species Takifugu flavidus. The sequence continues at coordinate 1,129,414 of NC_079521.1, forward strand.
TGGTAGTTAGAGACGATAGCAGTGAGACTGGAGTTGGAGATGGTAGTTAGAGACGGTAGCAGTGAGACAGTAGCAGTGTGGCTGGAGTTGTTGATGGTAGTTAAAGATGGTAACAGTTTGGCTGGAGTTGGAGATGGTAGTTAGAGTCGGTAGTTAGAGACAGCAGCAGTGAGACTGGAGCTGGAGATGGTAGTTAGAGACGGTAGCAGTGAGACAGTAGTTAGAGACGGTAGCAGTGAGACAGTAGTTAAAGACAGTAGTTAGAGACGGTAGCAGTGAGACAGTAGTTAAAGACAGTAGTTAGAGACGGTAGCAGTGAGACTGGAGTTAGAGACACTAGTTAGAGACAGTAGTTAGAGACGGTAGTTAGAGACAGTAGCAGTGAGACTGGAGTTGGAGATGGTAGTTAGAGACAGTAGCAGTGAGACAGAAGTTAGAGACGGTAGCAGTGAGACTGGAGTTGGAGATGGTAGTGTTGGGGTTTCTGGGTTGTGTCTGTCTTTGGCCTGCAGGGGGTGGTGTTGGGCACAATTGGGTGCAGCTGGCACTGCAGGCAGGCGCACCTTACATCTTGCTGCCTATTTAAGCAGGTTGTGCCGGGGTGTCTGTCCACATTCCTGAGTGTGTCTGTTCGTGTGGGGTGTGCGTTTGTTCGTCTAGTGTGGGTGCTTGTTCGGGTTCCTTGGTGTTGGTAGGGTGTCTGTTCGTGGTGAAGCTGTTTGGTCGCTCCCCTGTCGTATGTTGGTGCTATGAGTTTCCTGGAGGGTCGCTCCTATTCCTGTGTTCCTGTTGCCCTGGAGGGCCGCTCCTGTCCCCGAGCTTCCGGTTTTCCTGGAGGGCCGCTCCTGTTCCTGTTCCGTGTCTCCTGGAGGACCGCTCCCGCCCCCTTGCAGTCTAGGAGGGCTGCCTCTGCCCTCAGTGTCTCGGGGCACGTTCGTGTGGTGAGCGTGCCGCGCCGGACTCCCGAGTCCTCGCCGGTCCAGGAGGACTGCAGCGTGTTGAGGACTCACCGGTGTTCCGAGTTCCCAGCAGTCCAGGGGGACTGCGTCTGGTGTGGGGACTCGCCGATGGACCTGGGACGGGCAGACGCTGCCTCCCGATCCCCCTGCGGTCCAGGAGGACTGTTTGTCGTCAATGTGTGCTCCCCTTCCCTATAAATAAAGCCTTTGACCTCTCCACCACTGTGTCCTGGCCTGCGTTCGGGTCCGCTACCACCACGTATCGTAACAGGTAGTTAGAGACAGTAGCAGTGAGACAGTAGTTAGAGACAGTAGTTAGAGACGGTAGCAGTGAGACAGTAGTTAGAGACAGTAGTTAGAGACAGTAGTTAGAGACGGTAGCAGTGAGACTGGAGTTAGAGACGGTAGCAGTGAGACAGTAGTTAAAGACAGTAGTTAGAGACGGTAGCAGTGAGACAGTAGTTAGAGACGGTAGCATTGAGACAGTAGTTAGAGACAGTAGTTAGAGACGGTAGCAGTGAGACAGTAGTTAGAGACGGTAGCATTGAGACAGTAGTTAGAGACGGTAGCATTGAGACAGTAGTTAGAGACGGTAGCAGTGAGACAGTAGTTAGAGACGGTAGCAGTGAGACAGTAGCTAGAGACGGTAGCAGTGAGACAGTAGTTAGAGACAGTAGTTAGAGACGGTAGCAGTGAGACTGGAGTTAGAGATGGTAGCAGTGAGACAGTAGTTAGAGACGGTAGCAGTGAGACTGGAGTTAGAGACGGTAGCAGTGAGACTGGAGTTAGAGACGGTAGCAGTGAGACAGTAGTTAGAGACGGTAGCATTGAGACAGTAGTTAGAGACGGTAGCAGTGAGACTGGAGTTAGAGACGGTAGCAGTGAGACAGTAGTTAGAGACGGTAGCAGTGAGACAGTAGTTAGAGACGGTAGCAGTGAGACAGTAGTTAGAGACGGTAGCAGTGAGACAGTAGTTAGAGACGGTAGCAGTGAGACAGTAGTTAGAGACGGTAGCAGTGAGACTGGAGTTAGAGATGGTAGCAATGAGACAGTAGTTAGAGACGGTAGCAGTGAGACAGTAGTTAGAGACGGTAGCAGTGAGACAGTAGTTAGAGACGGTAGCAGTGAGACAGTAGTTAGAGACGGTAGCAGTGAGACAGTAGCTAGAGATGGTAGCAGTGAGACAGTAGCTAGAGACGGTAGCAGTGAGACAGTAGTTAGAGACGGTAGCAGTGAGACAGTAGTTAGAGACGGTAGCAGTGAGTGAGACAGTAGTTAGAGACGGTAGCAGTGAGACTGGAGTTAGAGATGGTAACAGTGAGACAGTAGCGAGAGACGGTAGCAGTGAGACAGTAGTTAGAGACGGTAGCAGTGAGACAGTAGTTAAAGACAGTAGTTAGAGACGGTAGCAGTGAGACAGTAGTTAGAGACGGTAGCAGTGAGACAGAGTAGAGACAGTAGTTAGAGACGGTAGCAGTGAGACAGTAGTTAGAGACGGTAGCAGTGAGACTGGAGTTAGAGACGGTAGCAGTGAGACTGGAGTTAGAGACAGTAGTTAGAGACGGTAGCAGTGAGACAGTAGCTAGAGACGGTAGCAGTGAGACAGTAGTTAGAGACAGTAGTTAGAGACGGTAGCAGTGAGACTGGAGTTAGAGACGGTAGCAGTGAGACTGGAGTTAGAGACGGTAGCAGTGAGACAGTAGTTAGAGACGGTAGCATTGAGACAGTAGTTAGAGACGGTAGCAGTGAGACTGGAGTTAGAGACGGTAGCAGTGAGACAGTAGTTAGAGATGGTAGCAGTGAGACAGTAGTGAGAGACGGTAGCAGTGAGACTGGAGTTAGAGACGGTAGCAGTGAGACTGGAGTTAGAGACGGTAGCAGTGAGACTGGAGTTAGAGATGGTAGCAGTGAGACAGTAGTTAGAGACGGTAGCAGTGAGACTGGAGTTAGAGATGGTAGCAATGAGACAGTAGTTAGAGACGGTAGCAGTGAGACAGTAGTTAGAGACGGTAGCAGTGAGACAGTAGTTAGAGACGGTAGCAGTGAGACAGTAGCTAGAGATGGTAGCAGTGAGACAGTAGTTAGAGACGGTAGCAGTGAGACAGTAGTTAGAGACGGTAGCAGTGAGACAGTAGTTAGAGACGGTAGCAGTGAGACTGGAGTTAGAGACGGTAGCAGTGAGACAGTAGTTAGAGACGGTAGCAGTGAGACAGTAGTTAGAGACGGTAGCAGTGAGACAGTAGTTAGAGACGGTAGCAGTGAGACAGTAGTTAGAGACGGTAGCAGTGAGACAGTAGTTAAAGACAATAGTTAGAGACGGTAGCAGTGAGACAGTAGTTTGAGACAGTAGTTAGAGACAGTATTAGAGACGGTAGCAGTGAGACAGTAGTTAGAGACAGTAGTTAGAGACGGTAGCAGTGAGACAGTAGTTAGAGACGGTAGCAGTGAGACTGGAGTTAGAGACGGTAGCAGTGAGACAGCAGCTAGAGATGGTAGCAGTGAGACAGTAGCTAGAGACGGTAGCAGTGAGACAGTAGCTAGAGACGGTAGCAGTGAGACAGTAGTTAGAGACGGTAGCAGTGAGACAGTAGTTAAAGACAGTAGTTAGAGACGGTAGCAGTGAGACAGTAGTTAGAGACAGTAGTTAGAGACGGTAGCAGTGAGACAGTAGTTAGAGACAGTAGTTAGAGACGGTAGCAGTGAGACTGGAGTTAGAGACGGTAGCAGTGAGACAGCAGCTAGAGATGGTAGCAGTGAGACAGTAGCTAGAGACGGTAGCAGTGAGACAGTAGCTAGAGACGGTAGCAGTGAGACAGTAGTTAGAGACGGTAGCAGTGAGACAGTAGTTAAAGACAGTAGTTAGAGAGAGGTAGCAGTGAGACAGTAGTTAGAGACAGTAGTTAGAGACGGTAGCAGTGAGACAGTAGTTAGAGACAGTAGTTAGAGACGGTAGCAGTGAGACAGTAGTTAGAGACAGTAGCTAGAGACGGTAGCAGTGAGACAGTAGTTAGAGACGGTAGCAGTGAGACTGGAGTTAGAGACGGTAGCAGTGAGACAGTAGTTAGAGACGGTAGCAGTGAGAGCAGTGACAGTAGTAGAGACGGCAGCAGTGAGACAGTAGCTAGAGATGGTAGCAGTGAGACAGTAGCTAGAGATGGTAGCAGTGAGACTGGAGTTAGAGACAGTAGCAGTGAGAGAGTAGCTAGAGACGGTAGCAGTGAGACAGTAGTGAGAGACGGCAGCAGTGAGACAGTAGTGAGAGACGGTAGCAGTGAGACAGTAGCTAGAGACGGTAGCAGTGAGACAGCAAGAAGCGTGTGGAGTTTTAGCTCCATCCTCCAGTTACCAGGAGATCCAAGTGATCTAGAGATCTCTGTGAGTTGCATTTCTTGCAGAATCTCCATGAATATTCTGGAAAAGTGTGACATCTAGCAAAGATAAAAGTTTTAAGAGGACAAGTGATCGTGGTGACCTCTGACCTACAGAGGATAACCGAGTTGCTTGTTAGTTCATTTATTCATAAATATGTTTGCTCGGTTTGAAACTGATTTGAATCATTTATTCTCTCTATCAATAATCAATCTGTCGGAAACTTAATGCAAGTTTAATGCACCTATTTAAATGTGGTGCTATACCACAACTGTCCACAGGGCGGCGCTGATCCTGGTGCAGTCAGTGTCTTCTCAAAATATACCAAAGGACACAAGTTGTGAGTGCGTGTGTGTGAGTGTGTGTTTGATGTTTCTTTGCTCAGTATAATATAGAGATTCTGGAAATCAGTTTCAAATATTAAAACCACAACTTTGTTGATTCAAATCTGTGCAAAACTTGATATGATCCTGCAGCAAACGTCCAGTTTGTGTGAAGTGGTCACTTTATTTCTAACATGTTCTCTGGGGTCGTGAGCAGAGTCAGAACCAGGACAGACCTCCCTCAGGTTTTTGATAGCACCACATGTAAACTTGATGCTCCAGTGTGCTCCAGCTCCCACTTTGATGTCAACAGCTGACTTAGTTTCTCCCCTCTGACTCTTAAATCTTTCATTGACTAAGTCACAACCGTATGATATTGATATGTAACACATTCTTTGATTAATGATTCTTTCAGAACTAACAGATAAGTTAACCGTGATAAAATACTTAAAATATTGAGGTCCAACATGAAACAAGAGTCCGTTTATCAGCCGCGTGTGTGGCTCCCTCTAGTGGAGAATCTACCTAACTACAACAGTTCGTTACCTCGCGCATCAGTCTCATAGTAGAACTAAGGCCAAAAAGTTTAATCTTGGCTTCATCAGACGGCAGAATATTGCTTCTCTGAGTCCGAGAGTCGTTTATGTCCTTTTTGTAACCTCTAGTCAGTCTTTTACATGTTACTGAATGTGGAGAGGCTTCTCTCTGGCCTTTCATAAAGCCCTGAGTGGTGATGTACCACAGTGACCATTAGCCCCCAGCTGCACACACCGGAGCCCGAGATCTCAGCCAGACGACTGGGTTCTTGGTCACGTCTCTTATCGGTCAGCCAGCTCTGGTTCTCCCAAACCTTTGTCATTCCAGAACGATTTAGATTTATTGTTTTTGTTTCCCCAGATCTTTGTCTCATACAATCCCTGAGCCATTGAAGGCTGCTCATGGTTTGGCTTTTAGTCTGACTCTGTCTTACTTCGAGACCTCACAGGTGGTGTAAATGTGTTAAATAAATGTTTTCAGGGGACAAGGAGCTGCTCTTCACCGGCCTCCGACCATCCCTCTCATACCTGAACACCCCAGGAGCTGCTTTCACACTGTATTTGTTGGCTGGGCCACTTGTATGTGAAAAAAAGACCCCATTATTATTACTGCCCACTCTTTGATCAATATGAGACGTTTTGTCCAACTTTTATAAAAATGTCCCAGTTTCAGCATGAATTAACAGGTTTATAGGACAACATTGAACCTTATGTTGTGGAAGAATAGCAGGTCCTTTGTGATTTCTGTTTGAAGGTTTTAATGTGTGAATGGTGTCGAAGCTCCTCAGAGTCAGTGTCCTCTTCCTCAGCAGGGGGACAACCTCGAGGGCAGAACACTGCGAGGTTGCTCCTACTTCCACCAAAGAATTAACCACAGCGGGATGATGATGATGAGAATAGCTGCTCTCTGTACAACCCATGGAGGTCACACTCACCTGACAGACGTCTGTGACAATAGACCTGCCGGGAGGAGGAAGGACCTGTAATTCTGAAGGAACATGTGTTCAACTTTAATACCACAGGTCAGATTTAACATCAACTGAGTCAGTTTAGTAATCTGTTAGATCACAATACGATGGAAAAAGAGGCAAAACGTGGAGCTGGAGGAGTGGACTGGAGCTGGAGTCAGGAGGACTGGAGCTGGAGTCAGGAGGAGTGGACTGGAGCTGGAGTCATGAGGACTGGAGCTGGAGTCATGGAGGAGTGGACTGGAGCTGGAGTCATGAGGACTGGAGCTGGAGTCATGGAGGAGTGGACTGGAGCTGGAGTCAGGAGGAGTCAGGAGGAGTGGAGCTGGAGTCAGGAGGAGTGGTGGAGCTGGAGTCATGGAGGAGTGGACTGGAGCTGGAGTCAGGAGGAGTGGAGCTGGAGTCATGGAGGAGTGGACTGGAGCTGGAGTCAGGAGGAGTGGAGCTGGAGTCAGGAGGAGTGGTGGAGCTGGAGTCATGGAGGAGTGGACTGGAGCTGGAGTCAGGAGGAGTGGAGCTGGAGTCATGGAGGAGTGGACTGGAGCTGGAGTCAGGAGGAGTTGAGCTGGAGTCATGGAGGAGTGGACTGGAGCTGGAGTCAGGAGGAGTGGAGCTGGAGTCAGGAGGAGTGGACTGGAGTCATGGAGGAGTGGACTGGAGCTGGAGTCAGGAGGAGTGGAGCTGGAGTCAGGAGGAGTGGAGCTCGAGTCAGGAGGAGTGGAGCTGGAGCTGGAGTCAGGAGAACTGGAGCTGGAGCTGGAGTCAGGAGGAGTGGAGCTGGAGTCAGGAGGAGTGGAGCTGGAGTCAGGAGGAGTGGAGCTGGAGCTGGAGTCAGGAGAACTGGAGCTGGAGCTGGAGTCAGGAGGAGTCAGGAGAAGTGGAGCTGGAGCTGGAGTCAGGAGGAGTCAGGAGGAATCAGGAGGAGTGGAGCTGGAGCTGGAGTCAGGAGGAGTGGAGTGGCTTCGGTCCTCAGAAGAGGTTTGTACCTACACTCCCTCAATGTTGGAGCCTTATTTAGAGTCAAGATGTTCAATAGAGCATGTCTGAATTAAGTGTGTATATGTGTGTGTGTGTGTGTGTATATATGTGTGTGTATATACAGTATATGTATATTTGTGTGTATATGTGTCTGTGTATATATGTATATGTGTGTGTATGTATGTGTGTGTGTCTGTATATGTGTGTGTGTGTATTTATGAGTGTGTCTGTGTGTGTGTGTATATGTATATATGTGTGTGTGTATATATATGTATATGTGTGTGTATATACTGTATGTACATGTGTGTATATGTGTGTGTATATGTATATGTGTGTATATGTGTGTGTGTATATGTATATGTGTGTATATGTGTGTGTGTATATGTATGTGTGTGTATAGGTGTGTATATATATGTATATGTGTGTCTATGTGTGTGTGTATATGTGTGTATATGTGTGTGTGTATATGTATGTGTGTGTTTATAGGTGTGTATACGTGTATATGTGTGTATATGTGTGTGTGTATATTTATGAGTGTGTTTGTGTGTCTGTGTATATATTTATATGTGTGTGTATATATGTATATGTGTGTATATGTGTATGTGTGTATATGTGTGTATGTGTATGTGTGTATATGTGTGTATGTGTGTGTATATACTGTATATACGTGTGTGTGTATATGTGTGTGTGTGTGCGTATATACATGTGTGTGTGTATATACTGTATATACGTGTGTGTGCATATGTGTGTGTGTGTGTATATATGTGTGTGTGTATGTATATATATACGTGTGTGTGTATATGTGTGTGTATATATACGTGTGTGTGTGTGTATGTATGTGTATATATATATGTATGTGTGTATATACGTGTGTGTGTATACTGTATATATACGTGTGTGTGTGTATATATATATATATATACATGTGTGTGTATATATATACGTGTGTGTGTATATATATACGTGTGAGTGTATATATATACGTGTGTGTGTATATATGTGTGTATATGTGTGTGTATATCTACATGTGTGTGAGTGTATATATATACGTGTGTGTGTATATGTGTGTGTATATATACATGTGTGTGTGTGTATATATACGTGTGTGTGTATATGTGTGTATATGTATGTGTATATGTGTGTGTATATATACATGTATATACACACATGTCTCATCTGTGTATATATACGTGTGTGTATATGTGTGTATATACGTGTGTGTGTGTATATATACGTGTGTGTGTGTGTATATATACATGTGTGTGTGTGTATATGTATGTGTATATGTATATACATGTGTGTGTGTATATACGTGTGTGTGTATACTGTATATATACGTGTGTGTGTGTATATATATATATATATACATGTGTGTGTGTGTATATATATACGTGTGTGTGTATATATATACGTGTGAGTGTATATATATACGTGTGTGTGTATATATGTGTGTATATGTGTGTGTATATCTACATGTGTGTGAGTGTATATATATACGTGTGTGTGTATATGTGTGTGTATATATACATGTGTGTGTGTGTATATATACGTGTGTGTGTATATGTGTGTATATGTATGTGTATATGTGTGTGTATATATACATGTATATACACACATGTCTCATCTGTGTATATATACGTGTGTGTATATGTGTGTATATACGTGTGTGTGTGTATATATACGTGTGTGTGTGTGTATATATACATGTGTGTGTGTGTATATGTATGTGTATATGTATATACATGTGTGTGTGTATATATACGTGTGTGTGTGTATATATACGTGCGTGTGTGAGGCCCTCCCTCTCCTCCTGTCTCCAGTCCTCAGCAGCCACGCTTCCTTTTCCATTGTAATTTCCTTAATTAACGTGATTTTATTCCCTCTCACAGCTGCCAGCAGCTCCGTTCCATCCGCCTGCTTCAGGGGGCGGAGCCACACTGGGGCTGCTTCCTATGGAGCACACAATACTTTTTTCTTCTCCCAGCTGAGTTTGTTGTGTGTTTTGAATTTATTAATCATTGATTTTAATGTGCCGCCTCTTGACGGTGGCGGCTTCTCCTGCACTCATTAATTCCCGTTTCCTCGTCTTGCAAAACGCCATTTAAGAACAATACGAGGTCGGCTGGTGCTTCCTCTGACCTATAAATGAACGGTGTCAAAGTGACAAAATGTGCTCCCATTTATTCTCCTCCTGGCTGACTTTATTGTCTTTTTTCATTTAATAGAGCATATAGAAATGTGCTTATTTTAAGCCTGTTGAAAGGATGTGTAAATACAGTTGGCTCACCTTTAATATTGCGCTCGGAGGTTGTGAGACGCAATAATGTGTCTTTTGTTGGGCATGTTTCCTCCAGTGCACCTGCTTTGCATAAAGCATCTGCCAGCAACACTCTCAAAGGAACTTGGGGTCTTAAGTTGAGGATAAATGTGCCTTGCCAACAACAATAGGTAGTCTGTGTTTATCCTTTGAGGTCTTAAACAACTATGTGTACAAAGATTTTCCTCCTGTGAATGTGTGCAAATAGAAAAAAAAGGAGATTATATCTTAAATTAAGCATATGGTGCTGGAATCTGAATGGTGCTGGGATTTGAATGTATTTATGGAAGTATAGTCTTTTTTATTTATGGAGGAGAGCGGAATTGTGCGTTCGTTTAAATGACTGACTGGTCGGTGTGTTTGAAAAGATAAAAGCTTGCTCTCATAATCCTTATTGACACTCTGGGATGCGTAAAGGCGGCTATTGCTGTCTGAGTCCTGCCCCACGGAAAGGGCCTCATCCCTATTCACACAGGGTTGTTTAAAGCTAAAGATTTCCTGACAGATTGTTCTCAACAGACTGATTAGCACATGTTGTGAGAGCGGCAACCACCCAAACTGGCTTCATGTGCATTTTACTGGTGCCTGTGTTTGTACGTAGCACAGCTGCGTGCACGTGTGTGTGTGTGTGTGTGTGTGTGGTGTGTGTGTGTGTGTGTGTGCAACCCCAGAGTAAGTTCAGACTGCTGATTACACACTTCCAAACACATTTCTGCTGTAATTAAACCCCCCCAAAAACAAACATCCACGCTGATGACCTGCTGGTGTTCAGCACTCTGCTAGCATGTCCCAGAGCTTTAGCAAAGAAGCCAAAACGCTGCTGACAGCGTTCACCTGCAGGTTTCATGTGATGCACCTGTGAGGAACAGAGACCACGAGGTGGGGGGGGGGGGGTGGGCACTCGTGAGCCCAGCCAGAGGGTGGAGGGATGGAGGTGCTTCCTCTGGAGCGTCCCTTCTCCATCAGGATCTGGGTTGGGTTTAGGCTCTAGATTTAATCGGGTATATCAAACAGAGATGAGAGGAACGTCCTAAAGTGTCCTAATGTCCACACAAGAGAGGCTGAAGGGAAATGTCGCTGTGCAATGTAGCGTTTATATTGGCCACAAGCTTAAATTCAAGCTTAAATTCATTCTTTCTACAGATATATTACTATTATTTTATTGGGAGATTGTAACTTCTTTAACAAGGTCACAATCCCTGCATTTTGACGCTAACGGCTACACGCTACTATCATGCTACGCGACTGTATATGATCACAAAACGCTTTTTACGCTCTGTTAAAAATGTGAGACATCCTTAATTAGACCATGTGAGGAACAGAAAGCCTTGGAGACGGCCTCTCGGTGCACCGGTGGATCCCCGGAGCCTCTTGGCCTCAGTCCGACACTAGCCTCCTCTTTCTTCTGCCCGGCCTCGACAGGGAGAGAGAAGAGAGCCATCGATCAGGGTGATCGTTGGCTTCTGCTCCACCCCCTGCCTCCTGCCTTGCATTGTTTTTTATCTCATCTCTCAACCCTGTTGCCATGGTACTGAAGATGGCAATTCAACCCTTGTGCTTAATGATCTTTTGGATGATAGCCTTCTTGTCAGGCATTCATGCCCTGTTCTGTTGAAATGCTCGACAGAGAGGAATGAGCTGCTAGTATTGCTGCTGCTGGAGGGGAGGGGAGGGGGCCTTTTTGACCATTTTGTTCTAAGCCTAACCGCTAGTGAACGTGGCGTTATGGGTTATTTACCAAACAAGCTCCTCTGTTTCTTCTCCCTGTCCTGCTCAACCAATAGATAGAGCATAAAAAAAGCCTTTTTGTGTTCATTTCTTTATGATTTTGCAGCATCGCTCTGAAAGCCGTCCCTCTCGTTGGGCAGCGTCCTGCTGGCTGAGGGGTTACTGGTATAAAGAGCTGCCATTGATCCCAGCAACAGAACGCTTCGTGTCATCGCGAGGGCCGAAAATCTTCATTTGGAAACTGGAACACACAGAAAAGGGTCGAGTGTTCAACTGGTATTCGTGAAATCATGGTGTCGACCCACAATGGGGGCTGGACCCCCCCTCTAATGAAGCCAGAGGTGGCGTCTGAGGCCATTACCACTCCACAAGTGGACGCGTCTCGCTCTTACACTTTATTTAGCTTATGTGCATGTAAAGGCTGCGCACGAGCACGTGCACGTTATGAGCCTTATGAAGCAGTTGCCAACTCTCTGACAAAAAAAGGCTAACTTGTGAAAAATAACTATATGTTATGTAAATGCAGTTACACATATTCATATGGATAATATAGGATGATATAGGATGTCGTCAGACAATATAGGATGTCCTGGGACAATATAGGACAATATAGGATGTCCTGGGACAATATAGGATGTCATAGGACAATATAGGATAATATAGGATGTCTTAGGACAATATAGGATATTATAGGATGTCCTGGGACAATATAGGATCTTGTAAGACAATATAGGATGTCATAGGACAATATAGGATAATATAGGATGTCCTGGGACAGTATAGGACAATATAGGATGTCGTAGAACAATATAGGATAATATAGGATGTCGTAGGACAATATAGGACATTATAGGATGTCGTAGGACAATATAGGATAATATAGGATGTCCTGGGACAATATAGGACAATATAGGATGTCGTAGGACAATATAGGATATTATAGGATGTTGTAGGACAATATAGGATATTATAGGATATCGTAGGACATTGTAGGATATTATAGGATATCGTAGGATATTATAGGATATCGTAGGATATTATAGGATAGGGTGAGAGGTAAATCTTTGACAACCTGGATACCTGAGAATCTACACAGACATGTCACATCTGTAAAGTCAGCAGATGTTCTCAGTCCTCTTCCCTTTGGTTTAGAGACTTTTTCACGTCTATCTGAGGGACCCCCCCCCCCCCCCGATATTTCTATACTGTTTGCTGGTTCACTCTATACTGTGAGTTAGTAGTCATTAGTGGTAATTTGGTGACAGATCATCAGTCATCAGCTGTTGGGAGTGAATGCTGGTTCCCTGCACACCAACGTTGGACAAAGCCTTCTTTGTTGGCAGACTCCTTCCCACTGGCCCAAACACCTGTCCAACCTGTGCACTATCAGACGATGTGAACAGAAAAACAAGTCATTTAGGTTTGGTTGAGCCTGTAAATTACCCGAGTTTTTATCGACGACCCCATTCAGCCTCCAGTGTGAAGGAGGACCCACAGACCCACAGACCCAAAGAACCACAGACCCACAGACCCACAGACCCAAAGACCCACAGACCCAGAGACCCAGAGACCCACAGACCCTATTTGAGCGCTGATGCTCAAGATTGTTGCACTATTCCCTCAGTGTGAGACCCAACATTGGAAAAACCCTTTTTCTAACCTTGATCAGAGAGCTGCGGTTCTACAACATCACAGTTTCCTTCTGCTGCTGAGATCTGCTTCAACTCTCCCCACATAGCTTAGACCTTCTGTTTTGATGTTACCCAAGTTGAGGCTTATTTTATTTGGAGCCCAAACTCACAAGCATCGTTGCCTTGGAGGCCTTTACCAACTGCACAGCTGTGACATCCTTAGACCCTCCACCTGGATCAGGAAAAACTTAACACCCTTTTAGGGACAAAGAAGAAACATGAAGAAGAGCCACAGATGAGGGACCCTGTCTCCCTGGGCTGGACAGATGTGCAGTAGATGCCACATGTCCAGAGAACATCAACATGAACATCACTTATATATATATATGTATACAGTGTATAGAAACAACCTCCATGGCCCAGGTGCATCTTCCCATACGGAGATCTTTCAGGCCTTGATGGACCAAATCCAGGATCAGCAAGACTAGAGAAAGAACAGCCAGGCCCCAGCTGTGACATGAGCATTTATGTGTCATGAATATATATTTTGGGTCTGTGTTACAGAAGCACCAGAACAGCAGAACAGAACCTTTCTGTGGTCACCCCAATTACGAGCCTCATCCAAAAGTACGGTTTGAAACACTGACACTATGAAACAGCATTATGAAACAGATGGAATCCTCCTCTCCCTTAGAGGAGAACACAATGAAAATAGAAACACACTCTTGGTTTTATCGGCTTTTATCCCCGTTTGAGCCAAAGAATCAGTGTCTTTATCTCTCCTGCACTTCCTGTAATGCGATTGCATGAATGCTTCCTGTGTGTCATAAATAAGGTATTGAATTGTCCAATTAAATTAAACTGAAAGATCTGGGATAAAATAAAAAAAGATCTGAAAGACAATAGGGTGTACTCACACCTTTTCTCCCTCATTTTTTGACAGCAGGAATTGCTTTAAATTAGCAGTGAAATGGTCCAGCTCAGCAGATCTGCCCCCCTTAACCTGCCCTCCTTTCCCTTTTATCAGCTCCATATTCCCCCTCAGCACAGTCAGATTCATGTCGGTGGAACATGAATGTAAGAAAAACACGAATTCCTCACCAGGTGACGTCTGCCGGGTAAAGTTTATAATGATCAAATAAACACCTGAATTCACACCTCCAGCTAGATGAACTGGAAGTGTCCCAGTTAGCTGACGACTTGATTGGATGTTGTTGATTGGCACCACTGGAGCCTTCACACACTGATGGATGAAAACACTGATCTGGCAGTGGTCTGTGTGTCACGGAGATAAAGACGGCAGGAAATCTGACATTTTATTGTAATTATTTGATGTTTTACTTACTTGTGTGAGTTGATATCTGTGGATATAAGTGAATGTGAGACTACCATCAGATTTGCTCCATTTGAAACTAGAGCGTGAACTAGAACTCAATAAAGGCTCCAGGTGGAACTAGAGCTCTGTAAAGGCTCCAGGTGAAACTAGAGCTCAGTAAAAGATCCAGGTGAAACTAAAGCTGAGTAAAGGCTCCAGGTGGGACTAGAGCTCTGTAAAGGCTCCAGGTGGAACTAGAGCTCAGTAAAGGCTCCAGGTGAAACTAAAGCTGAGTAAAGGATCCAGGTGAAGCTAAAGCTGAGTAAAGGCTCCAGGTGGAACTAGAGCTCTGTCAAGGCTCCAGGTGGAACTAGAGCACAGTAAAGGCTCCAGGTGGAAGTAGAGCACAGTAAAGGCTCCAGGTGGAAGTAGAGCTCAGTCAAGGCTCCAGGTGGAACCAGAGCTCAGTCAAGGCTCCAGGTGGAACAAGAGCTCAATAAAGGCTCCAGGTGGAACAAGAGCTCAATAAAGGCTCCAGGTGGAACTAGAGCTCTGTAAAGGCTCCAGGTGGGACTATAGCTCAGTAAAGGCTCCGGGTGGAACTAGAGCTCAGTAAAGGCTCCGGGTGGAACTAGAGCTCAGTAAAGGCTCCAGGTGGAACTAGAGCTCAGTAACAGCTCCAGGTGAAACTAGAGCTCAGTCAAGGCTCCAGGTGGAACAAGAGCTCAATAAAGGCTCCAGGTGGAACTAGAGCTCAGTCAAGGCTCCAGGTGGAACAAGAGGTCAATAAAGGCTCCAGGTGGGACTAGAGCTCTGTCAAGGCTCCAGGTGCGACTAGAGCTCTGTAAAGGCTCCAGGTGGAACTAGAGCTCTGTCAAGGCTCCAGGTGGAACTAGAGCTCAGTCAAGGCTCCAGGTGGAACTAGAGCTCAGTCAAGGCTCCAGGTGGAACAAGAGCTCAGTAAAGGCTCCAGGTGGGACTAGAGCTCAGTAAAGGCTCCAGGTGGAACTAGAGCTCAGTCAAGGCTCCAGGTGGAACAAGAGCTCAATAAAGGCTCCAGGTTGGACTAGAGCTCAGTAAAGGCTCCAAGTGGAACTAGAGCTCAGTAAAGGCTCCAGGTGGAACTAGAGCTCAGTCAAGGCTCCAGGTGGAATTAGAGCTCAGTAAAGGCTCCACGTGCAACTAGAGCTCAATAAAGGCTCCAGGTGGGACTAGAGCTCTGTAAAGGCTCCAGGTGGGACTAGAGCTTTGTAAAGGCTCCAGGTGGAACTAGAGCTCTGTCAAGGCTCCAGGTGGAACTAGAGCTCAGTCAAGGCTCCAGGTGGAACAAGAGCTCAATAAAGGCTCCAGGTGGGACTAGAGCTCAGTAAAGGCTCCAGGTGGAACTAGAGCTCAGTCAAGGCTCCAGGTGGAATTAGAGCTCAGTAAAGGCTCCGCGTGCAACTAGAGCTCAATAAAGGCTCCAGGTGGGACTAGAGCTCTGTAAAGGCTCCAGGTGGGACTAGAGCTCTGTAAAGGCTCCAGGTGGGACTAGAGCTCTGTAAAGGCTCCAGATGGGACTAGAGCTCTGTAAAGGCTCCAGGTAAGACTAGAGCTTAGTAAAGGCTCCAGGTGGGACTAGAGCTCAATAAAGGCTCCAGGTGGAATTAGAGCTCAGTAACAGCTCTAGGTGAAACTAGAGCTCAGTAAAAGATCCAGGTGGGACTAGAGCTATGTAAAGGCTCCAGGTGGAGGTAGAGCTCAGTAAAGGCTCCAGGTGGGACTAGAGCTCTGTAAAGGCTCCAGGTGGGACTAGAGCTCAGTAAAGGTTCCAGGTGGGACTAGAGCTCAGTCAAGGCATCAACACATCATTCTTTGATTGTGGCTGATGACAAAACAGGAAAAAAACCCAAATCTGTCGATTTGCCACAAAAACGCGTGAATGTAGGTTAAATGTTTCACAAAAGTCGCTTCGGTGCTTCGTGGTTGTCATTCCTGCTTTAGCACAAAAGCGGGGCATTATGGGGATTCTTTCCCTTCGAGTGGCAACTGTCAGGGAATATTTTGGTGTGCGTGGAAAAAAAAAGAGATGCCTTGAATACACATGTGATTAATAATTAAGCATATGCTTTATTCCCCTTTGAAAGTTATTATGCAAAATTAATATTTCATACAGTTACAGGCTGTACATGACAACTGTGCTAAGACAAAGGATAGTAGCAGAACAAAGTCTGACAAGTCTGCCTGGGCTTGCTCTAAAATCACTGGCCTTCATCTTGTATTTAGTATTCAGCAGACGCCATCAAATGAATTTCTATTTTTGTTCGCTTTCCTATTTATGTTTTTTTCCCCCCTCCCTGTGTGAAAAGCGAAAATGTTCTGATTCAAATTGATAAAAAGCTCTCTGGTTTTTACACTGGCTGATATCGAATGAGTCCAATAAACGGTGGGACTGAGACACGTCCTCGTCCTGTCAACGATCGCCGTGGGAGGGGGGACGGTCCATATCTGAGATTATGGTTTCCTTTTTGTGGGTGGAAGAGGTTCTGCTCGGTTGTGGTTGGATGTGGTAATCGAGATTTATACTAATGAAGGATTTCCTGTATGAATGCCCCCCACCCCCCTTATATATCCATTAACAGGTTCACTCTCAGGGCCCCCAACAGGAGGCTTTTACTGCAGCTCGGTCGGCCAGACGGGGGTGAGTGGAAGCCAATGTCTTCCTTCCTTGGGTGTCACGTGGGTTTTTGGTGGGAAATCCACAGGCTAAATCCTCACCTAAATAAGGAGGGAGAGAACCTGCCCAGCTCTGACCCTTCTGGTGACGAGGTCATTCCAGTCCACCGGTGTCTGTTTCAGAACCTTCTGGAGGCTGGCTGAGACATGATTCCTTTATAAAGGCCTGTATTATCCCTCCTAAGGGTGAGTGTCGTGTCTTTTCCTAAACACAGCGTTACAGGTGTTGAGCTCTAAAGGTATTAAGGGCAACTGGGCCAAGGTGTGATCTCCGCTGTCAGCGTGAATGAGGCTTAAACTCGCGGTAGCTTAGGTGGTTACCTAGCTGTCTTTACACATCTGAGTCTTGTTTTAGGGATTTCCGAGTGGCCGTCTGCTCACGTGTCCTGGAGTAGCTTTTCAATCTGCCATAAAAACCTTTGTGTTGCTCTATTTTTAAGCTCTTCTCGCCACAGTAGCGTCTGGCCGCGGACGTCTCCACAGCCGCCTGACCTCACGCCGAGCGGGGCTGTTTGAAGTGAAGGAAAGCACGGATCAGGGCTACAGCAGGAGCCTCCTCGGTAACTTTGCGCAGCTCCTTAGTGGTGACATTTCTTTTTCCCTTCTCATTTAGATCCTCTCTCTCTTGTACCTCCTCCTCTGTTGTGATATGCCAATTATCCACTTCATTTGAGCCAAGGCACTAATGGTTGAGACCAGCCTCTTGGGGTGTTTGTGGGTGGTTGGGGTTGCGGGAGGGGGGGGGGATGATAGGTAGCAGTAATTGTAAATGGTGTAATGAGTGTGCGGTGGTCACAATGTAGCACTCCACCATTACAGGTGACCCACGTCTGCTTACCTCCTCCCTCTAACATCACACCAACACGTGAGACCCCCCCCCCATTCTCTCTCCTTCAGGGTTCAGCTGTTCCAGAGTATAATATTAGCACCACAGACCATTACTTGCAAGTACTTTGGCATTTACTTGTTCGGTGTCATTATGCAGGTGCCCCTCTCACCTCCTGCTTATGTTCTCACCTCACCTGACGTTCATCTCCTTCCTGAGACACCAGATGATCTGGCCAAGTCTTGACTGTTTGGAGTGTTTGTATTAAAGTATCTTGCTCATAGAGGAAGACACAACACAACACAACAGTCATGGACACCACAGTGAGATATCTCCATCTCAGACCAAGGAGGAGCTGTTTCGGGCTTCAGTGTCTTGCTCAAGGACGCTCTGACATGTCGTCTGCAGGTGTCTGGGATTGAACCCACAACCTCTGTGCTACTGGAGTGACCACTCGGCCGCCCGAGCGTCATTTCCTTGAAAGCTGCTGAGGATGTTTAGTCACACAGGAAACGATCCCGACCCAAATGTGAATGCTGCAGGAAGATCAATGAGTCCCAGGTAATGAGGCGAGTGCAGGTCACCGCGTTGATTAACACCAGGAACAGGAACCCACAAGGATGGAAAAGCAACCGGCATCTGGAGAATGACCCAGGAAGAAGAGCACGTTGAGAGGAAGAGCACAGAAGAGCCCACCATCCAGCAGAAGATGCTGGGGTTTAAATAAAAGCCCTGTTCCATTTTCAGTGTTGGAGGCGAGCGACATGCCAGAATACTTAATGTCTCATTACCTTCCATCACAACATCTATCAGCTCCTTCCACAACCATCTCACACCACGTCTCCAGCAACACCCAGAACTCCGGATGCCCTTCTAACCCACATCAGCACCGTTAAACACGATACGATGGTTATTTTTAGGACGGCACGAGAAGAGAGAACCACTGCTGAGGCTGACGAAGTCACGCGGGAGAGTCAGGTGGTCGCAATAATCATCGTAGAAAACGACGTTAAAGGTGAGGCGACCCCACCGTGACGTTGAGCGTTAGCAGCTTCAGAAGGTCTTATTCTAAAGAGGGATTTCTGGTTGGTTGTGTCTCTGCTCCAGGAGAAACAATGTCAGGTCTGAGTGGAGGAACCGAAGAAAAACCTCCCCAAACCACATTGGACACGCAAATACTGGTGACATTATTATGATGCTGGTTTCCTTCAGCTTAGTCAGGGTGGGAGGAATTACCAACGGCTCCAAACACCCGTTAATTCTGGCAAGGAACAGGCTTACGTTGGAAAGCCGAGGATGACGAGGACGTTCACCTCTCAGCACGCCAGTGACCCAACGCATTTACATCCAAATCAACAATAGCATGGCTCCGCCACAAGAAGATTAAAGTTTTTGAAACGGCCCAGCCGGAGCCCGGACATGAATCAGCCGAACATCTGCGGGCTGAACTGAAGAGGGCTGTGCACAGGAGATGCCCTCGCAGTCGCCCCTGCTTTTGAAAAGAGGAGTGTGCGACTATTACCCAGTCGGGATGTTCCGCTCTAATGAATACACACACCCCAAAAGGCTGCACTAAAAATGAAAAGGTGCCTCAAAGAGAAGCAATAGCTCGAGGCTGTTCAAGATACCCAAGCTTTTTATTTAATGGTATTTTAGGGTTTTTATTTCTCCTTACAGAATATTTCACACGACGCAATTTTACGCCGGGTTAAATTTGCTGATCTTAAAAACCACAAAAGGTGGGATTTGATAGAGAGGTAGGACCCGTCTCCGCCCAGCAGGGGGCGGTATTAACACTTGTTTCTCAGCTGGGGTCTTTCGGCTCGAGGCAGAAATGCCAGCACCGCCTATAGAGACAGGGGGAAGAGGGATGGGGTCTGAACAAAGCAACAAGCTAACAATATCAGACACGTCCTCTTAACGGAAAGAGCAGAAAGTAACTGTTATTCAAACTTCGGCGTGACAGGGCCGTTAAATGAGTCATTGAGGGAGATTTCAGCTGCAGCCCGCCGCTGGTTCCCACCACGCACCGGGACAGCACATCTATTTCAATTCCCTAAACATATGTGCTTGAGCGGTGTTTGAATCATGGTTCATCATCGGTGCCTGAAAACACTGGCAGTCAGGCCGACGCTCCTCCTTTCACCTGCTTCATTATGTTTTATTATATTTTTGTGCCGAGAGGGCTGACATCATGTAGGCACTAAATCACTAAGCCCTGACATTAGCCGCTACACAGCCTCATCCATGTCTGGTCAAGTGAAAAAACTCCCACAGATCCCCAGTTAAAGGAAAAAATATGCTCTTTCCTTTTTTATTCCAGTGGATTTAAAATTAGTTATGAAGATTATCATGCTGGGCCCAGCCGAGCAGAAACATTCCATAACCCCCAACCTTCCCGCTGACCCCTCCTTTGCTTTTAACAACTGCCGACATACTTTGGCTCTGTTATGTGATCATGCTTAGATGAAATCTGTCAAACAGCTCCCTGAGTTATTAGGCTGTCTGCGCCTGACCTTTCCGCAATCAAAGATATATGACTTAAGGGCTCGGATTTGCCATGGCAACGGCTCCAATTTGCCGCCGTGAGAAAAGGTCTAATTGTTGCAGAAATTTAATGATCTCGCCCCGACATCAGGGGCTGTGAGATTTTATGAACTGTTTACGCTATAATTTTCTTTTGTTAATGCATTCTGCGTTAACCCCTTCCCTGCTGGCTGCCTGCAGGGAGGCGCTGAGCGACTGCGTGTGTGTGTGTGTGTGTGTGTGTGTGAGGCAGTGTGTAAAGGAGGGTAGGAAGGAGGAAGAGGAGGACGACGAGGGTGATTTCTGCCCCCCGACCTGTTAACTTGTGTGCGTGGCTCCTCTTTAAAAAGGGCAGTTTTGTCTTTAAGAAAAGCAGCTGCCTGCCGCATTATCTGCTCTCAGCGATGTAGACATCAGTAATATATTCTACAAGGTCAAAGACAACTGAGATTAAAATGTCTAATCAGTTAATTTGTTTTATTGAGAAGGACTGCCGTGTGATTGGACACACAGAGAGATAGAGAGCGAGGGAGCGGGCGGGCGAGCGAGGGAGCGAGCGGGGGGATGGGGAGTGCAAGAATCTGGAGATGAGGGGAAGGAGGTGCTCAGATTTGCACATTGGTATTTTGACTGAGCTTGATGCTGGAAAATATAGCCGTGCCACTCAGTTCTATCACGCTGATGAAGCTCTGACAGCCTTTGTCCCCCCCCCCCCCACCCTCCCCCCTCACCTCTCCCCCCCCTTTCACCATTTATTTTCAATCTATGACACATTCATACAAGGCTGATTTTATCAGTTGCTGAACTCGACTTATATTTTATATCTCATTAAATATTCAAAATAAATTCGGCGTGTTTGAGCCGTTCATACATATTCAGGTTCTGTAACCAGGATCAGAATATTCTGATTGAGTCTGTACAGCAGAGACGGTTTTAAAAAGCCTCCGTTCAGGAGGAGGAGGTGAATCTCAATGCACCTGCTTGTTCCCTTCTCCCACCGTTACGACTACATTTAGAGACGCGTCTTCCAGTCCTAAAGTCAAAACCGTGGCGGTCTGGACCCGCCTGACGTCACGAGCACTGACGGAATCAATGTAAAATATTAACAGGATGACCTTTAATGCCTCGTAATGACCTATATCAGCATGTAGGTGAAGACTGCAGTGACGGAGTACGTTCTAATTAATTTCATCTTTTAATTGCTTAATACGGTGCTCAGCTGTCACACAGACCAGGAAGGCAGACGCACGAGCACTGAACACACGTGTTCTGATGGTTGGGGGCACATACGTGTTCTCTGCATGTTTGCACGAAGAGCTGAGGGACCGTCTGCGTTTGTGGGCACAGATGTGGGGAAGGTGGAGGCTCTGGATCACAGGTCGGAGGTCACCCCAACTGTTAACAATGATTAGTGCCACTCAGTCACATGTTGCCTCTGTAATATTAAAGTGATGGTGCATTGCAGGGTGTTTTAAATCAATGCTCCTCCTCCGTCCAGTTCCAGCAGCATTCGCTTGGGTTTGGGGCCCTTTCTTCCTTACAGGCGGGTGGATGGATGTGTCTTCCTGGATATGACCTCCATTAGGACCAGCGGAGGAGATCTATCCCGTGGGCAGTTTGTTTTCCCAGGGTGGAGCAGCGATGGTGGACAGTTGCTGATTTGCTGATTTATTACAGCCATGAGCCCAGTGAGCATGATGAAGAGCATTTCCCTCTTAAAATACTGGGCAGTCTAATCCACATGGTGCACCCAGGTTTGGTGGCCAAGCCGCCTTTTAATGAAAAAACACTAAAAGTCCCAAATCAGTCAGAGTGGGATTTCCCACACTAAACATGAGGCCTTTGAAGCTTCACGCGGGGTGGTAGCTTGTTAAAATATGGTTAAAATATGGGTGAAATATGGTTAAAATATGGGTGAAATATGGTTAAAATATGGGTGAAATATGATTAAAATATGGCTGAACTGTGGTTAAAATATGGATGAAATATGGTTAAAATATAGCAGAAATATGGTTAAAATATGGGTGAAATATGATTAAAATATGGCTGAACTGTGGTTAAAATATAGGTGAAATATGGTTAAAATATGGTTAAAATATGGGTGAACTATGTGTGTAATATGGATGATAATTGGTGAAATATGGGTGAATATGGTTAAAATATAAGTGAACTATGGTTAAAATATGGGTGAAATATGGTTAAAATCTGGGTGAACTATGGGTGTAATATGGTTAAAATATGGTTAAAATATAAGGGAACTATGGTTAAAATATGGGTGAACTATGGTGAAAATATAAGTGAACTATGTTTAATATATGGGTGAAATATGGTTAAAATATGGTTAAAATATGGGTGAACTATGGTTGAAATATGACCGGATGCAAAGTCTTTTCTGATGCATGTGTTGCTGTTACAACTTAACAAAAAGTGAATTTAAATGATAATACTGTATGTTCAAAACCATTAGAATTTACGGAAAAAGCGGTTGAAAATATTTTAAAGATCAACACATTAAACATAAACATATTTCTCTTCTATTCGCGGAGGCTCAGGCTTTGAACACCTGTTCTTAGTCCTCTAGAGCGCGAAACACTTCAAAGTCAAAAAAAGGGAAGAGAAAAGGGGTGAAATTCCTCACGTGGACGTGTGTCCTGACTGTTAAGGGCTGCTTGGTTAGTGCGCATCCTTCAGATGGAGTGGAACAAACTGTCTCCCATCAGTGATGGAGTGCTTCTTAAAGGGGAATACACCTGTCTTTAGGACAAATATATGCCAGTAATTACCTGTCTAAGCTAAATCTCTGGGCGCCAGATGTTGCTAAAACACCAGCGGGACAGAGACAAATTAGAGCGTGCTGGGGAGGCCTGAGCGTAAATATAGTCCAGGCTTAAATACTCTTTTCCTTGACCCTGTTAGAGAGGTCGTTCAATGTGATTTTGGAGTTTGCTGCACCCGAATGGAGACCAAAGATGTAGTTAGAGAGAAGATGATGATCGCTTCTGCCTCCTCATGTCACGGAGCTCGTTCGGAATAACCGTTCCCTTCTGACTCAGGATGGGAGTGCACGTCAGAGGTCAGGCAGATGACCTTGAACAAGCAAAAGCCCACCAAGCCCGACCAGGTCTGACGACCTTCAACCTCAACCAACAAAGACTCCAACAAAGAAAAGGAAAACTACATCCTGTTTGACAAACGCTGGCGATTATTCCCAATTCTTTCATAGGCTGTAATCCACGTGGATGTGGAATTATTGGGAGCATTAAAGGGAATCCAACACAAGAGACCCAACGTGGAGCAGAGCAGCACAGAGGGACGAGGACAAGCAGCTCTGGGGGCCCTGATCCTCCACCACCACCCAGGCCAGAGAAGGTCCAGGAGGGGCTGAAGGAGATGGATCCTGGACCCAAACACTTGTTGGAAGTCCTGAAACAATCTGGAGGTCCCCAAAAGAGGAGGTCCCCAAAGAAAGCCACAGGAAGCAGTTCCATAGGATCCTTTCTGGGATCTCTCTCATTGGCGTTAAAAGCTGCCAATCTCAATCACAAAAAACCACTCCAAACCAGTGTGCAACAGAGGTAAATATGTCCATTAATGGCCCCCAGGGGCGGGATTATAGCGGCCCACAGCCTATGAAATGCAGATTCCCCTTCTCAAAATGCTACACACACCACTCTCCTGTGTGATATCAGCCATGAGCGCTCATTCTAATTATTTGGGCAAATGTACTAATTAGCTATCAGGTGCTCCCCCCCCCCGCACACCTCCATCCTCACTTATCATCCTCCCCTGACATCTTTTGTATTCAAAATAGGCTCCCAGCTTGGTTGGGATTTTCAGGCCATCAGCAAATATTTACCAGTTCCATCTCATTACGGTCCAGACTAAAATGCTGGCTATGAATATCTTAAGGCCCCTGGTACATGCCATCTAAACTTTGCCTTGACCTTTCACTGTTGGCCGCCTGCACTGACAATTGAACGGCGGCGTGCCCGTGTCGGCACACGTGCACATGCGGCATCTGTGACATCATGTCTCACTGTGGACTTAAGACCAAAGCAAACTGATGATTATGCATCTCGCTGGTCTCGGCCGCTCTGCCTCCCGCCCTGATCAATGCGTTAACGTACGTTGGGTGTGAATATATCTGCTTTAACACCGTCCACAGAAACGCTGACGGCCCCCGTTCCTTTGGCTCTGGCCATTATCAGCCGCTCTTGTCAATACTACAGTAATGAATGGGCCGGATAAACGCGATTTGGGGGCATAATCGTTTTTTTGTGATAGTTTGATATTGCTGTTCTGCATTTTTCGCTTTAAAAGCCGGCCGATTGATCGATAATTAATTTTAAAGCGGCCGATCTGATAGAGGTGAAATGATGAAAACATTCGCCATAAATCTGCACTTTATTGCGCGAGCGGGCGCCGCGGCAACACCTCGTCAGGCTCTCTAAATATGTTGTGGGACTTTTCTGTGCGTTGGGAAATGGCCGAGAGGAAGGACGCATGTGTCTTATTTACTGCCAAAACGTCTCTTTTAATGCAGAAATGATGTTAGGGCAGCTGGACCAGAACTATGAGCTGCTCCAGATGTTTGGACACCCCTCCCCCACATGGTGGATGTGCTAATGTTCCTATTTTTTGTCACTAAATCTGGATCGGAATCTGTGTGAGATAATGAACTGAGATTTCCTTTATTTTGTAATGTTCTTGGGAGCTACACCGAACGGCACCATGGCGGCGCCACCACGCAGCTGTGCTCGCTCCGCTTGAGCCTGCTGTGGTAGTCGGTACCACCGGTTGGTTGGGTGATGACCCACATTCATCCTTTTAAAAGTGAAGCGCCTGGTCACTGTGTTGGTGCTGCTGGTGGGCTGTGATACAGAAGTAAATCGGGTCCTACTGTTTGGTTCTGCCCACCGGGTCCAGCTACGGCCTGCTGCTCTGGCTTTTCCCTTTGATTCTAAATTCTCTTATTTCTAATATTTTGGCTGTTTAGCCTCATGTTTGCTGCGACCATGACCAAGTGTGTTTCCATCTTCCGTGGCGCCGTCACTGTGCTGCCTGGGCCTAATGAAGGAGCCAGAATTCATGAAGGAATCCAGGTGACCAGGCAGGAGTTTAGTTTCTTGACCACATTGTCTCAGGAGAACATATTTTGCTGGTACCAACACAAAGATGAGAATCTAGAAAGTGTATCCTTAGAGCAGGCCTGGCCAACCCGCGGCTCTTTGCCTGGTTTCATGCGGCTCTAACGTTCATATCGAAGTCTGGGTTTGTGTTTGTGTTTTTAATGTGCGCGTTCGCTTCGCTTGAGTTCAATACGGTACTTTCGCCAAAGGCGCATGCGCGTTGGATGAAAATACCGCAAAGTTTCTCAGTAGGGACGAGATCTTTTGAGTAAACAATTAGTGTCAAATTCGCCTTCAAAATGGCAGGAAAACCTGCACGAAAGCTTCGTGACCCGGTTCCGTGATCTACAACTGAAAAGGGCACAGATTGCATTCCTCTGTTGCCCCTTTTAAATGCCCCGCACTGTTTTAAAGCCCCGCTGGTCACAGGTGAGGCTGCAGCTGAGTTGGAGATGATCGATCTTTGTGAGGAGCACCAACTGAAACCTGCTTTAAGGGAAGGGGCCATTGGGTTCTGGAAAAGTGTGCCAATGGAAAAATACCCCAATGTCAAACGGGCTGCGCTTAAGATCCTGTCAATATTTGGGTCAACAGACGTCTCGAGCCTGTGTTTTCTGTCCTGAAACACGTGAAACCAAAGCATCGATCTGTTCTGACTGACACCCATGTGAAAGATCTGAATACGAGCCGGATTTGGAGAGGATTGTTCAAAGCAAGGAATGCCAGAAGTCCCACTAAGCAACATGCACAGTAAGAGAAAAAAAGATTTTAATTATTATATTTTTGTTTGTGGACTTAGTTGAACTGAGAGTTTGTGTGTGTGAGGCAGTGCACACAATGTTCATTGTTGAGAATGACTGGCCCGTGGTCTGTAGAAGTCAAATTATTATCATGTTGGTGTGTGACATTTACAATAAATCTGGCTAAGCAGAGGTCTGTGTGTGAGGAAGGGGTGAGGTGATGTTCACGTGGGCCCATGTGTGTGATGTGGCTCCTAGGCTCTGACTGGTTGGCCCCCCCTGCCTTAGAGCCTCATGGCACTCATGGAGGGCCCGATGCAGATGTCTAGGGTGTCTCTTTGCCACGAGCTCAAGCAGCAGGTGCCTCTTCTACCTCACTGTAGCGACATATTGAAGCTATCAGATCGGTGTTGGAGGGGCTATCAGGAGCTGCTCTTCACCCATCTGGGCCTCTCCAAACATCAACAGTTGCAGTTCAAGCTTGGCTTTCCAGTTTCATTCCTAGAATTCCAGTAGAGTTGAGGAAGCCATAACACGCACCGTAGAGCTAGTGCTAATCTAAAGGCTAACAGCTTCAGGAGATTACACCAAGAGGACATTCATTGCTATCCATGGAGATAAAGGTGTGTGTGGGTCGAACTGGGTGTGAGGAGCACCAAGAGCCTCCCAGGTCCATGCAAGCGAGATCCGGCTTCCTGTTTGCCTCGGACACTGTTCTGCTGTGGGACGGGAACAGCTTAGCCCCTTTCTCTGGTGTTACCTATTAGCCTATTAGGGGCACCTTATCTAACCCGCCTTCCATTCGGTTGCCCTCTTGCTCGTTGGTGTTGGGCTCATGTTTGCTGCTCGCTGACACCTGTCCAGTCATGCTTGTGGACCGTCTCCCTGCTGCCACCAGAACACGAGCCCCTCCTCCTCCTATTAAATGACCCGCTCTGATTAGTGAGGCGGGCGATCGATCATCCAGGGTGTGAGGCAGGTGTGCAGCCTTATGAGCTCGGGGTCGGTCAGCCTCTTGGACCACGACTCGCGGCGCGTTATGACAAGAACGATGCGATGTGCTGATGCATTATGACAGCTGAGTTCCTACCGACTTCTTATACAGTGACCCCTGCCTCTTGCTCACTGCTGCTCCATCAGGACAAAGGCGGCATTACACCGTCTCTATTGGGAGAAAAAAGCGATATGCTGCACACATTATAGCCTCTGGTGGCCCAGATAGTAGCCCAAAGACCCACAATAGTGCACTTTTATCAAGCTGCACAATGCAAACATGTGTGTATCGCTGATATTAAGGTGTGTTTAGCTTAACAGTCCTTATAAGAGCCTGAATTCTCCTGCTGTGTGTAGCAGCATCACTCAGAATACAAAGTTTGATCAACAATAGGTCACCAAAATATCCGTCCATATTTAGAGATGTATGGAGGCATGGTGTGTGTGTGTGTGTGTGTGTGTGTGTGTGTGTGTGTGTGTGTCTGTGTCTGTGTGTGTGTGTGTGTTGTGTGTGTGTGTGGTGTGTGTGTGTGTAAATGAGACAATGGTGTGAATGTAAAGACAATGCTGTTGGCTTGCCAGAGCTTTGAAGCTGAGCCAAGCGTGTGGTTCCCTGAGGTGTTTACCCCCATCCATCCCAACCACATTGTTAAACACCACCTCTGTACATTTTTATAACACTATTGTGAGGCTCCGTAGATTTTATTTGGCCGCGTTAGCCCTCCGTCTCTCACTCACTCTCTGTGTTTGTCCGTGTCCATCCTTTAACCTGGAAGTGTCTAGGTGTGTATTTATAGTTCCTTAGAGAGCAGACATGGGCCCATAGACCAAACATCCTCTTCCTCTCTGGAAAATGCAGCCTGGAGAAGTGAAATATTGACTTTAACATGTTTTTCCTCTAAAATAACTGCTCATTTAAATGCAAGCAAACAACTTATTAATGGCATATAAGGGACACTGACAGACCGGAAGAATCCGGATTTTACTGATTAGCCATGTGATGGATCAGTAGCCTCACTTCCTGCTATCAGACGTAGGGAGGACCCCTAGTTTTCACCATAACCCTGCTGGTTAACGTCAGCCTCCCTCGAGCGTCCTCCTGGGACGAAGGCCCGGGGCGTTTGTGGTAGAGAGCAACTCAAAAAGAGGAAGAGGAGAGGAGCAACCGCTGGATTTGGCAGGACAGGTGTTTGTGAGGGAAGAAGGTGGGAACGTTCAGGAGAAAGGTGCTTGTGTATCAGGCGCTTCTTATGCCCCCCCCAGCAGGAGCAGAAGAAGGTGACGTCTGTCCACATGTGTCCTCTGGCTGCACATCACAGGCTCACCACTGGCCCAGTGTTAGCCCTGCTGTCTGTGTGTGTGTGTGTGGTGTGTGTGTGTGTGTGGTGTGTGTGTGTGTGTGTGTGTGGGCACCAGTGACCCCAGACAGGAGCTGCTCCGGCCCATTTAATGAGTGGGCTCGGTTTGCTGTGACCAAGGTGTCTGTCCACCTCGTCCCCGGCGTCCAAACTCGCATCGACTTGGCAAAACTCACACGGGTCAGCGAGAGCGCCGCTGGGAAAATCCGAAAAAACGAAAAGCAGGGAGGTCTCTCCGCGACGCTTCGCCCCGCTCTGCATTTTCATGTGTTTGCGGAATTTTGGGAGCGTTTCAAAAGAATAGGACGGAAATGCTAATGTGCCTGACTGTGACTTGTCTGGCGTCTCGGGTGGCCAGCAAGTGTGGCAATGTTTTTAATGATGCATCTGCTTATGTCAAATGATTCTGAAACACCCCTTTGATGTCACACACACACACACACACACACACACACACACACACACACACACACGCAAAATGCTCACACTAGCACTTTTGCATGTGTCCACATATCTTTTCACATACAATCCGCATACGCACACACACACACACACACACACACACACACACACACACACACACACACACACACACACACACACAGCCCTGTGCTGGGCAGCGGTTCACTCGGCACTCTTCTGGTGCCGTGGTGGCTGGTTTTAATGTCCCTGCCTAATGATCTGGCACACGTCGAAAGGTAAATGATAATTTGCTTTAAGTGGAGCCTTTAAGTGGAAAAGCCAGCAGGACCTGACTGTCTCCCCGACATGACAGCGTTTACCACGAGCAGCCCGTCAGGTTCTTTATGGGAACCCATCGTAGGTGCGCGTTCATACATCTGTACGTGTGTTTGGGTCGGAAGTGTAAGAGATCCTCCAGGGAGATGTCCAGCAGATGATTGAAGACAATTTGGTTTGAAAAGTGGATGAAGACCAGCAAGAATTATCCAGAAGGAGGGAAACAGAGGAGAAATATGGTTTTTGTTTTTTGCAGGAATGAATTAGAGCCTATGAAAACACATTCTGAGGACCATTTTCATCTTTGTAGGAGAAATCTGGGCAGTTTCAAATGAGATTCTCATCACTGAAACGGGGACTCATTATCACTTTTGTATACTCTCCCCATTCTCCTCTGCGTCGGGCTTTGTAAGCACAAAAAGTGCTAAAGCAGTTTCTGGTTACGCACTTTTGGGAAGTTGCTCACGAGATGACCAAGTGAAGAATCCGCTGAAAGTACGCCTTCACAGCACGCTGGCATTGTGGCACATTTCCGAGCCAAAATAAAAAATAGACCTAATCACATGAATGTCATAGCAGACGCCTCAACAGGGTGTGACTGCACCGGCATCTTTCCCTCACAGGATCAGACAATCACACACTTCCTGCCGCTGACATTAGACTGACGTCTGACGCTCTGGATGTGGACAGAAGGCAGCCAGAGACGTGCCGAGGAGGAGCGGGAGGTGTGATAGTTGTTGGAAGAAAGGTGAGGGGAGCAGACAAGAGCCGAACCGGGCTGGAGGCTGTGACGGCTGATCAGAGCGGGGGGCTGCAGGGCGGGTGTCGCGTCCCTGCCTCTGACTTCTCCGCCTTTGCCTTCCCTTTTTATCCCAACTTCAACAAGCTGTTCTTCATCTTCGCCTTCCGGGGGAGTTCTCTCCCTCCGCACGTCTGCGTGCTGACAGAAATATTGCAAACTCAGAGTCGTCTCTCAACGCATCGTCAGCCCCTCAACACCTCGCTCGCCGTCGCCGCGGAGGGAAGCGCTTCACTTCATCGTTATCAATCCGTCCAACGTCGTTGGGAACGTTTCATTGGTTTCGCTTCCTTCAGTAAGAAACGAGTCTTTAATGGGCAGACGTGTAGCCTCAGATTACAGATCTTAGTTTAGGAGTATTTCCGAGAAATGTGCCACTTTATTTGTCTCAAAGTTGATTGAATTTGAGTTGAGATGAAGCCTAAAAGAAAATAATTTAGGCAGAAAAAAGAGCTCATAACAAGTTCCAGAAATAGCATTGATGGTCTTGACTTTTACTTTGGGAACGATATAGAAAACGTGGCCCGATGAAGCCAAACTTGAGGATTATATGGCAAAAAAAAATCTAATTTATTGAATGTGATGAAGAATACCTCATTATATAGTGAGTGGAACATTCCAAAATACTTCCAATAACATCATCTGTTTTCTAATCTTCCCCATCATTTACAGACAAGATGATGGTAAACTGTCAAAAATCGCTCTATCATGGGTTAATTTACAGGAAATAGTGCAAATTAAGGGGAATAAACCCTTTCACTTTCACAGTTAATTAGTAATGACTTTAAATGAATGGATACTCGTGGATCTGCTTATTTAAATGCAAATCTCTTTATATTTAAATGGGTTCGAATACCTTCCCGTTTCATCCGCTTCTTTCTGTTCTTCGGGAGTGTAGTGACACCGCTTCTTTCTTCTATAAATTTTCCTTCAAAAGAAAAGATCTTTCTTCTACATTATCCACTTGATCTCTTTAGCTGTCTTAAACTGCTGGGGGGGAAAAAAGTGCATGCTTTTAAAG
Source organism: Takifugu flavidus (assembly GCF_003711565.1). Taxonomy (NCBI): domain Eukaryota; kingdom Metazoa; phylum Chordata; class Actinopteri; order Tetraodontiformes; family Tetraodontidae; genus Takifugu; species Takifugu flavidus. The sequence continues at coordinate 1,160,383 of NC_079521.1, forward strand.
CAATATGAAAATAAGATTTCCGGGCATTAGCAGCATATTCTATATGTATGGTTGGAGGAGCTGCAGGGAAAGGAGACACTTTAGCTGCTGATTTCTTCCCACTATGGGTGAAGAGGGAAGGCCCCCGGGGGCCACGGAGCCTCAGGAAACGTCTGCGTGTTTCTAAAGAGGCCGCTTCCCTCCAGCTGTGCAGGGCGAGACAGAAAAACCTGGATTTATAGTAAAATGTCCACTCACGACCACTTAACAGCAGATCAGGAGGACGATGGAGGTGAGAAGCTGGGCTGAAAGACTCAAACGAGGCTCTTAAAGAAGGCTTTACACGAATACACGCACAAATAAATAACACAAACGATGCAACGTGTGTCAATAAAAAAATGTTCAACGTTTGTAATCATGTGTTAGCACAGTTAGCCTAGCTCTACTAGCGTCTATTTAATGTCATTTAGCGTCTCTCCCAGTGGGAATTCTTCAATACTCTTCAGGTGTTTTGACTTATAACAGGAATCTTTTAGATGTATTAAAAAAACGAGTGAAAAATGATCAGAACTAGTTTAAAAAGCAGTTAGCTGAAGTAGTTTTTCTAAAAGCACAGCGTGGAAGGCTCAACGTCTGCGTCCACCACCCCCAAACGGCTGTTGTGGCTCATTTTCCTTAAAAGAAAAACTCCTAAAAACTTCTTCCCCATTAAGACAGTGAAGCAGCTTTACGTCCTTAAACTGATCAGTGTGCAGAGAAGCTGCCGTTTCCTTCTGAGCGTCGGTAGCTAATTTATCTCCAGTCCACTTCATATTTACCGCGTGGTTCCTGGTGAGCCCCCATCCTTCTGTGGCCTCCACCCAAGTCCATTCATTTAAAGACGGACCCTCTCCAGCGACACTGGACGCCGTCCTTTGATAAACTCCTTCGCTTTCTTCGTCGGCCATCTTTGATTCCTGGACTGATCCTGCCTCCTCGTGCACACAGCTGCCTCCTCGCTTGTTGTTCTTGGCACCGCATCCAAACGTCCCCCAATCTGTCTGCGGGCCTCTCGGCAGAAGAAGAGAAACATCAAAAGGCTTCGCGGCGCTCCGTCGACACGTGAAGCTTCCTTGTCTTTCAGTGGGCGAGGGAGCTCCCGGAGGCCTCGGGACGCTCCGGCGTGAAGAGCTCAGCCACTGATCCCGGTTCCTCCTCATCCTCTCATTCCTCAGGTCTCATGCCCTGGACTCCTGAGGGGGTTCACCTTTGTCCTCGACCATAAAGTCCTTTTGTTGCCACGTGACGATGAGGTAAATATCGGAAGCCTTCGGAATCCCTTCAAGAGTATCAGAACCGACCAGCAGCTGAGCTGCCAGAGCCGGAACACATCTGGAATTTAGGCCAACAGAGGTGACTCAAGCGGAAGGTTCGGACCCCAAAAATGGGATTTTACACCAGGAAACCTGCGGAGAGAAAGAATATGAGCGCTTATCTAAGAGCACGGCAACTTTTTAAGACTAAATATTAACAACACACTCATTTCAGGACCCTGGTCCAGGTCTTTTTATAGATTTTTGTACAGGCAGATTTTTACACTCTTCCGGGGGCGAAGGTTTGGTTTCCTGCATGTGTGTAGAAGTGGGTGTAAATGTGTGTAACTGTTGTGTTGTGGCCCTCCAATAGCTCCTGTGTGATAATAGGCCTGGCAGCAAACAGGGCAGGGGGGTGGGGGGGGGGGTTGCATGGGGGAAGGCATCGATGGGACACCAAGCCTGCGTGGCATATACATATTCACATGGGAGCATATACATGTTTTATGCAAGGGTGTGTGTGTGTGTGTGTGTGTGTGTGCCTGGGCTAGTCCGTTACCAGGGAAATGGATGTGTTGGCCTCATCAGAGAGTCTCCAGCTGGTGGAGAGGCTTCGGAAGCGGCCCCTTGGCAGCCACCCGGTCAGGGGGGAGTTTGCATCTGTGCTGTCTTGGCATTGGACTGGATGGTAGTTGTGATGAGGAAGAGTGTGTGTGTGTGTGTGTGTGTGTGTGTGTGTGTGCACCTAGTTGGTGGTGATAAAAATATGGCATTAAAGTCAGTTGTTTGTTATCTATCTATCTATCTATCTATCTATCTATCTATCTATCTATCTATCTATCTATCTATCTATCTATCTATCTATCTATCTATCTATCTATCTATCTATCTATCTATCTATCTATCTATCTATCTATCTATCTATCTATCTATCTATCTATCTATCTATCTATTCCTCCATCCACCCATCCCCTCATCCATCCCTCCACCCATCCCCTCATCCATCCCTCACCCATCCCCTCATCCATCCCCTCATCCCTCCCTCCACCCATCCATCCCCTCATCCATCCCTCCACCCATCCCCTCATCCATCCCTCCATCCATCCCTCCACCCATCCCTCCACCCATCCATCCCCTCATCCATCCCTCCACCCATCCCTCCATCCCTCCACCCATCCCTCCGTTCTTGTCCTGCTCCCAGATGTTTTCGTCCCATGCAACAGCCACAACTGTATTTTTCCGCCTGCGTCCTGCAGATTCCCGGTCCTGATGACGGTGGAGGCAGGAAGTTGTCCAGGATGAGCGTTTGTTCGAGCCGCCGCTGCTCCGACGCCGTATCGCCGACAGTTGCAACACGAGCCACCAGGAAATGAATTTCAACATGATTGGCCGACCTCTGACCGCGGGCTGCTCTTCTTTGTTCCGATAGAGGCTGAGTGTAAAATGAGCTGGTGTGTGTGTGTGTGTGTGTGTGTGTGTGTGTGTGTGTGTGTGTGTGCTGTTAGTTTATCTCAGGCATAAAGAAATGAAAATGGGTTGTTTTTGAAAGAGGATTGTGAATTATCAGGAATTACAGCGACACACTCCCAAAGTTCTGTTCTCTCCTGCCAGGATTTGTTTAATGGCAGTTTTTGTTCGCTTCTTTAATGGTTTCCCTCGAAAATAATCAGTTGTCGGCAGAATCCATTGAAGTTTGGGCCCGTTAAAGCTGACTGATCCTGGCGCCGTGAGCAGGAACCCACCGCTGGTTCCAGGATCCACTGAATCCAGAACAGGGAGGTTGACCTGCTTGACCAGAGCAGCCAACATGTCTCCTGGATGGAGAACGACCTCTTTTAGAGCCTTGGTCTTTTCCTCTGGCTGTCCGGACCGGTACCGCTGTGGCCCACGACCCCCTGCGGCTCCAGTCCTGGGTCACATGACTGCGGAGGCAGGACGGCGTCTTTCTAACAGCCCAGTTGTGGTGGAAGAGATGTTTCTTGGACCAGAGGACAAAGAATCCTCCGGGTGTCCCTCCAGGTCCACTGGTGGGATTCTTATTAGTTTTAATGGTTTTCGAGGCTGCGTTCCTGTTGGAGTCGCTCCCCGTCTCGTGCACGGCGCGTGCGCGAACGTGTCGGCTGACGTATTAGCAAACAAAGCATTCTTGCTTAAATCTCCACCTTAATATGGAATTAGTCTTTGCTCCTTGATTAAAATAAGTTCACCAGCAAGAGCTTTGATTGTTGCACTAAAGTATAAGTGGGACACGTGAAAAATCCCTCACTTCTGACTGATTCTGCTCCGGCTGTGAGGCTAATCAGTCCGAGATAGTGTTGAAAATATTTGCTGTTTGCCCCCTCAGCATGGAATATTAGGCACCAGTAATTAAATGAATTAAAGGTATTTCTCACTCACACACACACACACAGACACACACACACACACACACATTATGTTCCTGTCAGACAGAACTCAGGGATGAGGTAGGATGTGTTTTCTGGTCAAGCAGCTGTTATTTTGGACCAATTCTATTAAAGTCTATTGACATTTCCTGTCTATTGACTATTGACCTTTTTTTTGGTCCACGTCAGTCACAGCATCGGAGGTAAATTTAGAGCATCACGTTTGTCTTCGTTGTGACTAATTAAAATGGCACATCTGGCTCCTCAGCGCAGCTTTTTGAAAGGTCCCTCATCCCACTGTGGCCTCCACATGTCCACCGTGACCTGGGACACAAACGCATCCCACGGCGCCCGCCCCTGCCAGGGCCGGGTCACCTTGGGCCGCCTCCCTGCCTGTCCCACAGCATGTTTCAGCCGACCGTGTCTCTCACTAATCCGCCCTTATCTGCCTCGGTAACAGCACGGCTACCGGATCTTAAAGAAGACGTTGGTGTTTCGGGCAGCGCTGAGCTGCTGTACGAGGAGGCTGTCGACTCTCCCAGGGTGATCTGGCGATCCACGACCTGCTTGTCTCTGGACCGGCTCCACTCTGGGTCTTGTGATGTGCTCTATAGGCCAACAGTAAACACACAGGGCACCTTAAAGCGCTGCCGTATCCTAAATGTTGGCTGGGTCAGGCGTTCCTCTACCGGTGTCAGTGGTTTTTTTGGTGAAATATCAAATAACCGTGGCTAAAGCTGCTGTTTTTCTGCTGCCGTATGCTGAAGCGAACAAGATCTGAGGACTTTCCTAAATGTATATGAATTACTGTCATCAGAATATCAGGAGGCACTTTATAAAGTGGGCATGGGTGCTTGTTAGTGCGGACATCTTGTCATTCTGAGGCTCCTCTGGCAGCACACGCTGGCTAAAGGTTGTCTGCACGTCCTGACATTAGATAAATGCCTGGACCAGTTCAGAAATCTGCACCAACTCTCTGATTCCCCCCTTCCCTCCCCGCTCCTCCTCTCTGGCTGTTCTAATCAGTCACAGGAATGCATCGAGCTGCTTGTCAGAGATCAATCATCTTCGTCAGGTCGTTGTACCGATTGTTTGAGTAGAGGGCCATTAGAGAGGAGCTGTTTGGAGGTGTTTTGTGAACCTGAGTGGCTCCAAAGGTCAGTGAGAGAGACAGTCAGAGACAAGGATTGAGAAACAAAAGAGGTGTGTGTGTGTGTGTGTGTGTGTGTGCGTGATGTACGGCGAGAGGAGCAGACAGGTGGATGTGCTGGAGCTAGAAAAGCGGGCGTTGTCAGTCTGCTTGTGTGACTTCACTGCCCTTTGTTAGTCTGAATCCTTAAACAGCTCACCACAAATACCCGACCTGAGATTAATAATTCTCACGTATACCACCCGGCATCCTTCTCTGATCTGAAATATGTATGCAACCGAGCGGGGTGGGGTGGGGGTGGGGGGGGACCAAAAGGGTTGGCTTCCAGCCTCTCGGAGGCCTGCACAGGTCTTTTTCATGTGGCCTGTCAATAGAGTCTAATGAGGAAATCCACCTGTGTGTGATGTGAGCACTTCCTCCGTCCCTAAAAGTGCTAACGCGCCCAGCACCAACTTTTCAAAGTTCCCCCCTCGCGTGGAGCGTCTCTTCTGTTGAAAGGAGCCGGCGAGAACGGCGTCTCGCAAGGTTCCGGGCTTTGTTTTCCCCCGAAAGACGTTCGGCGTGCGGGATTTTGTGGGACGCCATCTGTCCTTTGAATGGATACGGACCAAAATTTCAGTCAAAACAATTGATGATTAAAAGATTTTACTGCGGCACTTTCGGCGGCGGCGGCGGCGTCTTCAAATGGCAGCGCGGAGGTCATTTGATCAGCCCGAAACTTTGCCGCTCCTCCATTAGACAGGAAGTAAACTGCTGCCACGTCTGATTTTAACACATGAAACGCCGACTTCTGCTGCGGCTTGCCGTTTCCGCCTGCTCGTAAGACTAATGTGAGGCCGGGGCCAGCGATGGGTGACGCGGCGGAGGCCTCTGTGGCCGACCCAGGGAAACTTCACAGCAAGAAAGAGATTTGGAATCAGCTCTTTAGCAGCTCCTGCACGGGCACGTTCCTGCCGCCAAGCTGCCAATGTGACGCGTCGGCCCAAAGTTGCAGAAAAGTGCCCCCGTCAGTCGCCGCGGCAACAAAAAAACCCCAAAAGTTCCGCACAGGAACTCCGCCAGGAGGTCAGAAGGTCGCCGTTTCTGTGGAAAAAGATTGCTAAACAAAGGAGACGATAAACACACAAGCAGGCAATTAACTTATTTCCTTTAGCTGCTAGTTTATATTTTTAATGCTTCTTTAATCTGTCTTGTGTTTGTTTGTTTATTAGTTTTTCTTGTTTTTCATATTTTTGGTGGTTCCTTCCCTGTTCTCACAAAGGAAGAGAGAAAGTAGGGCGCTCACTATGCAATTTCTCCTCCGCCCCGGACTACTTCTTTATAAGGCACTGAATTATTTCCTTTTAAATACAAACAAACAAAAAAAGCCACTTTCAACCGGGAAGAATATTTAATTGTTTTTTTGATTACTTAGGAATGGGCCATGGGAATATGACTTTGTAAATATTTAAACAGATTCAGCGTGATGCCGTATTTCCCTTCTGCCATTGATGTCTCTAAATGATTGTTATTGTCATCTGGGTTTGACTTTCAGTCAAAATGATTTATTTAAAAAAGTTTGGGGGCGGGGGCGGGGGTGGGGGTGGGGGTTACGCTTTGAGATTCCATTCGTGTCACTTCAGACTGTGGAAACAGAAGCTGGAATCGGAACATCAGGCGTCATTCTGTCCTGCACTTCCTCTGGCGGCCAGTCGGAGGCAGCAGTGAGCAGGCGGCGCTGACAGAAGGCTGCCACTCAGTGATTCTAATTTATGATCCATTCCTATTATAGGTGGGGTGTGCAGAGACAGTTACAGTAATAATTATCTGGACCAAACTGTTTCCAAGGCAACCACCCCACCCCCTACAACCCGGCGCACAAACAGTGAGCGCCTGTGTCTCCCTGCTCGGCTGGTCATTGGAGAGGAATCATTGACTCTTAGTTTTGAGCCCTCGTTTGTTAAAAACAGGCTCGTTAAGATCACAGAGTGGTGTTTGTATTCTGCCGTCAGTCCTAATAATGCAGCCGCCTCAGGTTTTATCAAAGGGGAGTATCTCAGTGTCGCCTCCTCAGTGTAGTCCTTGAGGGATAAATCCCTGTTTTATTTCTGTAAATGTGTTGACAGAAACACACGGTAACGTATAGTGATCAAAGTCTCACTGTTACACGCACAAAAGAGAATCAACATGAATGTGCAGACAGCAAATAGACCACAAATGTGTAATTATTGGCTGTTTCGGCTCTTTACTAACTACAACACACTGATTAAGGGTTGAATAAGAACATATATACCATATATACCATATATACTATATATATGTACATCGTAGCGACCTTCAGCAGTAATAATAGTTTCAGTCATGGAGAAAGAAACATGACAGAAAAGTGAGAGTTGAATTAATATGCAATAAAAATCTTTATCTTTTTCTATATCTTGTGTAATTTTTATCTTTATTTTTTGATTTGTCTACTATATAAATACATTCCTGTTTCCACTTAGATTGTAAAATTAAAAAAAGGAGCTCTGGCTTTTAATGCAAATAATGTGTCCATAATGTGTTTGATGAATATACTGTGAAGTGTATTACAGATGTAGTAAATATAAAAGGAGTCGTAGGTCCACTAAAAGGAATAAAAGGCTCAAAATAGGTGAGAAATCTAGTTTTGAAACATATTCAGCTCAGCAGTTAATTTCTTTTTGCATTGAGATCATTTTGATTGTAACATTTTTCTTTGTATTACTAAATTCCATCAAGATTTTTCCCATTTACCTTCCAAATGTGCTGTTCCTGAACCATTTGTCAGCCCAAAGAGTCCGAGCCAAGCTGGAGCTGTTCAATGTCCCTGCATGTAGACCATATATCCGTCATATAGACCGTATATCGGTCATATAGACCAAATATCGGTCATATAGACCGTATATCGGTCATGTAGACCGTATATCGGTCATATAGACCATATATCGGTCATATAGACCGTATATCGGTCATATAGACCAAATATCGGTCATATAGACCGTATATCGGTCATTTAGACCATATATCGGTCATGTAGACCGTATATCGGTCATATAGACCGTATATCAGTCATATAGACCATATATCGGTCATATAGACCAAATATTGGCCATATAGACCATATATTGGTCATATAGACCAAATATCGGTCATATAGACCATATATCGGTCATATAGACCGTATATCGGCCATATATTGGTCATATAGACCATATATCGGTCATATAAACCATATATCAGTCATATAAACCATATATTGGCCATATAGACCATATATCGGTCATATAGACCCTATATTGGTCATGTAGACCCTATATTGGTCATATAGACCAAATATCATTCATATAGACCATATATTGGTCATATAGACCAAATATTGGCCATATAGACCATATATTGGTCATGTAGACCCTATATTGGTCATATAGACCAAATATCATTCATATAGACCATATATTGGTCATATAGACCAAATATTGTTCATGTAGACCATATATCGGTCATATAGACCACATATCGGTCATATAGACCATATATTGGTCATATAGACCCTATATCGGTCATATAGACCAAATATTGGCCATATAGACCATATATTGATCATATAGACCCTATATCGGTCATATAGACCATATATTGATCATATAGACCATATACCATTCATGTAGACCATATATTGGTCATATAGACCAAATATCGTTCATATAGACCAAATATCGTTCATATAGACCAAATATCACTCATATAGACCATATATCGGTCATATAGACCGTATACCGTTCATGTACACCGTCTATCGTTCGTAGGGACCCAGGGACCGGATGTTTAGGCCGGTCTGTGAGAGCCTGCATGGTCCATAGTTCCATGTTTGGTGTAAATAATTATGTTACTGGCTGTTAATCAAACATGCACCAAATCAGACTAATAGAAAAGGATTAGTTAGTAGTTTAAGATGTGCTCGGCACAGTTAACCAAGCCTTGGGCGAGTGGAGGAATCAGATCTGAGCAGGATGCTAACGCACGGCCCGGCTCAGGCTAACGCACGTGCACGTGTAGGTGTGAGCGGCGCCGGACGGCCCCGGAGCAGATTGTGTGGTAGCTCACATTAGCCCTGCCAGCAGGGGTGAATTAGAGACAGGATCAGTAGCACGGCCTGGCCTCAGGCAGTGCAGCGCTAACGCCACCTGGCCAGACCCTCGCTGTGCTCACACACACACACACACACACACACACACACACACACACACACTGGTCTCCCTCTCCCAATCTGCCCACCCTATCCCCAAGTGTGTGCTGTGTATACTACATATATATATGTGTGTGTGTGTGTGTGTGACCCAGACCTGCACAGGATAATGTCGTGACATGTTGAGGAGGGTTCCAGGGGGGTGGAGGGTCACACCCTGACATCTGTACCACTGGTTTCCCTCTTAATCAGAGATTTGGGTTCCTATTACTGGTTAATTCCAACGGCATCCACGATGGACTTCAGAATGGAGCCCTATGGCTGCCGCTGGCGTGGCAGGCACAGACGAATAAAACCCTCATGGAGGGAGTTTTGTCTCCCGGGTGTGTGTGTTTGTTGGAGAGCTGCGGTGCCTTTAAGAGAGCAGCATGTCAGCTAGTGCGGGCCTAATGTCATTACTCTGTACAAACTTGGTGTGACAGAGGCAGGAGGCGCCCACAGATTGATGACATTTTATTGTTATTGCACTGCCACTATTAAAATGTTCACTCCTGCTCCTGCTGCTGACGGCTTCTACCTAGCGAGAGAGACAAAACACACAGCAGCAAATTGAACACATCGCCAACCTAATATAGAAAAAAAATATGATCAATTTAAGTATAAAATTGGTATTTTAATGTTATATTCTCTGTTGGGCGTTTGTGTGCGGAGGGAGGGGATGTGGAGCAAGTTTTTGTGACTGAAATGTGCTTGTTTCTAAAGAATGCTGATCAGGAATCAGCGGTAGCGGCTTTATGTTTAACATAGGGTGCGATGTTATATGTTGGGGGTATGGAAAGCAGGCAGAGCGTCACTCACACTCGCCATTCCTTCCACATGACTTCATCTTTTCAGTGCAATCACAGCTTAATGGACTCGGGTGAGGTTTGCTGACACTTATTCATTTGTGATTCTCTGCTCCATCCGTCTGCACGTCTGCACGCTGCCGTTTGAACGGCAGCAGGAGCTCCCGACGCCTTTCAACCTGACTCCACATCGACCCCGCTCATGTATCTGTGAAATCATTTTCCACCGTATGGATCAGTGGAAGGAGGTGAAGAAGCAGCCAAGGGCAAAGGGAAACGTCTGACCTTGATTTTGGTGGAAATCTGAGGAGGCGTTCCTCACGTTTCCCCATGTTTAAACTCAACCTGCTGCTATTTTAAACCCCCCCTTTGTTAATTAAGTGCCGACGATGAGGAATAAAAGTGTCATTTCACTCCATCTTTTATATATTTGAGGATTTTAGCAATTGGATCACGTTCACATGTCACAACATTAGAAACAAGATTAGCAAAGTAGGATATTATGGATAAATGTTATGTGTAATGCATATAAGATATGCTATATGTTCCTAACAGGGGTGGTAGCATCAGAGGGGTCAGTCAGTTAAATGATGATGAAGGTTTTGTGTTTGCCAGCAGGTCCTGGACGGCCTCTACCTGACGATGCCATAAGTGGAGTTCCTGAGTGTTCTGATAGACACCCGTCCTGGGGCGGCTGGGGGTCGAGTCCCCTGGGGTCAGGGGGGTTCTGTCCAGGCTCTCCATGGTCTCCCTGTGTCTGAGGAGAAGGAAGAAGGGCTGTTTGTGTCTGTATGTTCACCCTGCGATCAGCTGCTGACTTGCCCCGGCTCCACCCCCCCCCCCTCTGGGAGGGGCAGCTGGAAGGGGCAGTAGAAGATGGATGGACAGATATCGGACACACGTTCTCCTGTTAGCTCAACAGCTCCCCCTGCAACGTGCTTACGCACCTGCCAGGCTGCTCCGTGCCACCTCTACGTCGAGAGGCTGAGTGGCACCGTTGCCTTGGCATCCAGTTGCTATGGCCACCCAGAACCTGGCACCGGGCCACCTCCCTGATCAGAATTGGCAATTAATCATCATTGTCCATCAGTTAGGCCTGCTGCTACTATGAGTGTCCCTCTGGATCCCACTTGCTCAGCTGAGCAGTGAGGGATCGGTAAGGAAGGAAAAGGACGGTTTTATTGTTTTCACACGGCAGCGTTGAGCAAAGACCAAAGTTCCTCCTGGCGCCGCAACCTGCACCAGAACAGTTCTATAAAAACCAGAGGTTCAGTTGACCTGGATACAAGAGTGGAAGGGAAAAGTCTGAGAAGATAAGGAAGTCTTTGAGGCCTCGGCACTGGAGTTCAATATTTTGTGGAATATTTCCATCTTCTCTGCTGGTTTGCTGAAACAATGACTGTGTTTTTCTTATTTTACTCTTCACATTATAAACATTAAAAACACTTCTGGATAAAACTTCAAGGACCAAGTAGCAAAAGACTAGCGTTCATGCTAGTTTAAAACGTGTCTCATGAGCGCTGCTGAAAAGTTGGAGTTCTGCTGCTGCCTGTGTGGTGGGACGGCCAGAGAGGAGCAGGGGGACGGCGAGGTGCAGGCCTGGGACACACTTGATGGGATTTTAGAAATCTTTGCAGCTGATGATGAATGTCTGAAATAGGGTTGTCTGCCTATTGAGGAGCCATTTGTTTTCATTAGCGTCCAGTTCTGGAGTGAGTCTGCTGTGGGGAAGGAGGGCGGATAGCTAAAGATGATGCTGTGTCCAGGGATTGTGTTCCCAGGCTAAAGGAATTAGCTCTGTTGCTATGGTCTTCTGACTGGATCTCAAGAACAGGACAGAGTGAATTAAAGGTAAAACAACTCCATTAATCCCATGTTATTGACATAACACGAGAGAGTGAAACTGGACACCGTTTTAGATCGAAAACGGCTACAACTGTAAGAGAAGTGGACGTCAGAACCAGGTAAATAACGTCAACAACGCCGATCAGCAGCCTTCAAGAGGAATTCAGTCAGGTATGGAACACCTGGTGATGTAAGAAAGACTACAGAAGCCAGTTTAGACCGGTAAAACAGGCGTCCATACATGTGGACAACTGAGTAAGACAGGACAAGAGAAGATACACACACACACACACACACACACACCTAAACAAGATTAGGTTTACAAATAGGGCTAAACCCAAAGAAAAGAGCACAATTGATCTTTTCCAGGATATTTATGGTTAACAAGGCAGGTTAAATGACCTGTTCCTTGTCAGGCACCATCTCCGTTTTATGTGTTACGGGTGTCAGCGAAGCGGGCCGCGGGGACAAATTAGCCGATGCGAGGCAGCTAAAGACAGGAGGGATAAGCACCATGCTCTGCGCCTCTCTCTGATCCCTTCTGGGGAGAGGGTGGAAATGCCTCCTGGGGTGAAACAGAGGCAGTCAGATGCTGTGAGCCTTCAACCACAAAACCACGGTTGGCTTTAGGATGCCGACCCCAGAGGGTCCCCCAGAGGGTCCAGAAGAAGGTGACGTAGTGGCAGAAGCTCTGGTGATGATCTGAGCATTTGTATTTTATCTGTGCACCCGCGACCGGGGCGGAGTCACTCTCTGACCTCCGTCAAGGACACTTTTGGAGCGGAGGCGTCGGCCCTCAGCACGGGAACGCCATCCCTTAGTTTCATCACCTTCTGTAAACCAGGATTACCGCCAATGTCATTTCATCCTTGGCAACAAAAAAAGCACCGGACTCCTCGCAGAATATGTTCCCGACAGCTTCTCGCTGTTGTTTCTCCAGGTGATTAAGGTTTCCAGGTGGGTCCCATCAGGATTGGCTTGAATCGAGTGGCTGAAAGGTGACCTCATCAGCTCAACACCCCCTGCAATATGCTGAAATGTAGCTAACGTCTTGTTTGGTGTCATTGCTGACTACAGTGTGATAAGGCTTTGCAGGGTTCTATACCTCAAACACAGCTTCGAGCATAAAGAGCCAGGCTGGAGCTAGCCCATCTCCCCCGAGCTGCAGGGATCGCCGTGTCTTTTCGACCTGCTCTAGCTAGCAGGGGCTTCCACTGTGGCTCGGACTCAGCTGACACAGATGGAGTCTCCGAGGGCACCACAGGTGCGACGGTGAAAATGCTGTATTTCACTGTTTGGTTTGAAGGGGAGGATCCTGGACGGGAGCCAGCGTGACACAAGCGCAGCAGTGTTGCTAAAAAGTGACGCAGGCGACGGGGGGGCAGTGGCTGCATCACAACAAGCAGCTGCAGTCTGTGAATAAAGGTTCTTTACATTCATTTACGCACATTTTCCAAAAAAAGACCCGCAGCTGAGAAAGCAACTCTCCCCAAAATGGCTCCGTTAGCACTAGCATTTCTGTTTCAAGTCTGATCTGCATCTGCTGGAATATCTCCTCCATCTATATATGATCTATAAGTAGGGAGTGTGAATGGACTAGATTAGCCTGTCCCAGGCTGAGGGGGTTTGTTTACGGAGGCCGGAATCAATAAGACGGAAATATCAGAAAATGACATGGCTCTCCAGATGAAAGATCTAATCTCCAATATCCATTTTCAGCTCACAGTCTTAAAGCAACACGACTGCATCCTGGTTCGAGCAACAGCAGAGATTTGGTGGACAGATCCACACTTATCGTCGCACCCTCCTCGGCACCGGTGGCCGTGGACTTACAACACTTCCCTACTTTGGCATGGGTTTTATTCCATAAGCTTCTTTTTGCCTCACAATGAGGGGATGGATGGAAGGCTGGATTTGCATTTGACAGCAAGTCATGTCCAGCTCCTGACACACTGTAGCTTTCACTTAGATGTGGTGACAATTTAATACCCCAGTGTAGTTGCTCTGCTTAAAGACATTCCATTTCTCTATGCCCCCCATTATATTTGTGCTCCACAGCTAAGAATTTAAGTTGCATGGGTTCTCTCTGGGTTGCTTTAACAAACACTGACATGCAGGCATTAAAGCCACACAACATTCTGGGCCAACACTTGTTTTCGCTTTCCTCTCTTCCTTCTTCATCATTTCCTTCTGAAGTAGGGGCGCCTTTGTAGTTCCTGTCTGCTCTTATCAGTCCTGGCATGAAGCACTTGCCTCTGCCACTGTCCTCGTGCTCCCTGAAAGCTCCCACTTTTGTGTTGTCTAATGAACTCTGACCAAAATTAGACATACTCTTCAACTTTAAACTGAAGGAGTCTCTTCAATGGTTCTTTTGTGAAGTGCTGCCACCACTGTGAAGTCTCTGTGTGTGTGTGTGTGTGTGTGTGTGTGTGTGTGTGTGTGTGCATGTCTGAAAAAGTAATGGAATGCTTAACTGGTTTATAGTAGACATGAGGAATTTAGGCTAAAGCTTCGCTCAGCCCCGGGCATCTAGAATATGTTGTTATTGCTGTTTTCTCTGGTAAATGGTGAACCAGTGAATACACACACACACACACACACACACACACACACATATATATATATATATATATATATATATATAGACACACAAATGAGTGGTCAGGCCATAACTTAATAAATTAGGTAATTGCTAACTGGTAGAATCCTCCCAACATGAGGCCACCAATCACAGGATGTTCAAAGGTGCGCATGTGGGAGCTGAACGATGTTTTCTGCACCTTTAACATGTTCGTTCAGACAGCGGTTCATCGGCACGCCGCTGTGTGGCGACAGGGCAAGAGAGACGCCTGATTAGTGTGTGTCCCAGTGGCGTGGTTAAGACACTATGTCCACCTTTAGGTCAGTGACATTTAAAATAAGAGAGGATTCTGACTGTGTGGTTGGAGTGTGTGTGTGTGTGGTGTGTGTGTGTGTGTGTGTGTGTGAAGGACTCAGCTCAGTTTACATACGTCCTCTACTAAGATCTGACCATTTGGTTTGTTGATTTATTACCAGCGAGAGACAAGAACTTGACATTTGTGAACCATCAGTGAGAACTTTATATCACTGCACAGCAGGTGGGCCGGTTTCTAACGGGGCATCTGGACTCACAGACCCAACGGTTGTACCGGGCCAGCGGGACAACAGCGTATATGTGAGCTCTAAACACGCTGCCAACAATGATCAGCTGAGTTTAACGAGTGAAGATTGGACCTTCTGGTCCCGGTTGGTGTCTCTGGACCTGAGCTGAGGACCATTTTGATTGAAACTCCTGAGGACAAGGAGCCGTCAGAGCGGCAGCAGGACTGGACCCACTGTGGGACGGGGAGGTCCCACAAACTGGAGGCGGTGGGCCCGACTAAGAGGACGGTGGCTCTGGTCGACAGCTGCTGGGATGCAAGCTGAGGTCTGATCACCCCTGGATGAGGGTGTGTGAGATGAACAGGCCTGCAACCCCAAGACCCCAGGACACATGTGTGATGGTCCACTCCAGCCCATCCAGAAGTGAGGACACATGTGTGATGGTCCACTCCAGCCCATCCAGATGTGGTCTGAACAGCTGAGATCTTGGGGCCCTCACAGAAGGTTCTGCTTTCTTCTATAGCCTCCTTATTTTTAGTGTTGATTTGGTTGTCCTCCACAGTTAATCTCTGCCATTCCAGAAGGATTCTGCAACTGCTGCCATGGCTGCAGGCACACACACACACACCACACACACACACACATATATATATATATATATATATATATATAGACACACAAATGAGTGGTCAGGCCATAACTTAATAAATTAGGTAATTGCTAACTGGTAGAATCCTCCCAACATGAGGCCACCAATCACAGGATGTTCAAAGGTGCGCATGTGGGAGCTGAACGATGTTTTCTGCACCTTTAACATGTTCGTTCAGACAGCGGTTCATCGGCACGCCACTGTGTGGCGACAGGGCAAGAGAGACGCCTGATTAGTGTGTGTCCCAGTGGCGTGGTTAAGACACTATGTCCACCTTTAGGTCAGTGACATTTAAAATAAGAGAGGATTCTGACTGTGTGGTTGGAGTGTGTGTGTGTGTGTGTGTGTGTGTGTGTGTGTGAAGGACTCAGCTCAGTTTACATACGTCCTCTACTAAGATCTGACCATTTGGTTTGTTGATTTATTACCAGCGAGAGACAAGAACTTGACATTTGTGAACCATCAGTGAGAACTTTATATCACTGCACAGCAGGTGGGCCGGTTTCTAACGGGGCATCTGGACTCACAGACCCAACGGTTGTACCGGGCCAGCGGGACAACAGCGTATATGTGAGCTCTAAACACGCTGCCAACAATGATCAGCTGAGTTTAACGAGTGAAGATTGGACCTTCTGGTCCCGGTTGGTGTCTCTGGACCTGAGCTGAGGACCATTTTGATTGAAACTCCTGAGGACAAGGAGCCGTCAGAGCGGCAGCAGGACTGGACCCACTGTGGGACGGGGAGGTCCCACAAACTGGAGGCGGTGGGCCCGACTAAGAGGACGGTGGCTCTGGTCGACAGCTGCTGGGATGCAAGCTGAGGTCTGATCACCCCTGGATGAGGGTGTGTGAGATGAACAGGCCTGCAACCCCCAAGACCCCAGGACACATGTGTGATGGTCCACTCCAGCCCCTCCAGAAGTGAGGACACATGTGTGATGGTCCACTCCAGCCCATCCAGATGTGGTCTGAACAGCTGAGATCTTGGGGCCCTCACAGAAGGTTCTGCTTTCTTCTATAGCCTCCTTATTTTTAGTGTTGATTTGCTTGTCCTCCACAGTTAATCTCTGCCATTCCAGAAGGATTCTGCAACTGCTGCCATGGCTGCAGGCACACACACACACACACACACACACACGGAGAACATACACACGGACAACATACACAGTCCAATCCCTGGCTGGGCTTGATGAATGGCCCTAGTTTAAATTATTTTGTGAAGATCTCATTTAGGCCCTTGAAGAAGAGATCCAGCCTGTTTATTCATTTCACATTTGCACCCAGGCTTCAATATCTGCATCTATGCCTGCAAAGAATTTACCCCCCTCCCATTCAGGAGGGGAAAAATCTGGAGAGAGGGAGAGAGAAAAAAGCAATTTACACAATGTACATAAAATGATGCTCCCTGAGTTTGATAACCTGCATAAATTATAGAGTATAATTAAATATTATACCCGGAGAATCACCAACGAAAGAGGGAGAAGGATAAATGGAGTAGCAAGAGAACGACCCTGATAGGTAAAGAGGGGCAGAAATTCGGAAAGATGAGACCAGTGGTGGTGGTACCAGCAGGGCGCTGGACGGGCGGAGTCTCGGAGGAGATTTTATTGATTATTCCTAAAACGGGGGGTCAGGTGAGCAAAGGAACCGCCCTTAAAACACAAAGACAGATATCCGGCTTTGCTACTGGTGACCCATCTAAGTTAAATGGAATATTAAATATTCATGTGTTTGACAAAAGGGGAAGACATGAAGAACATCTATATATTTCCAAACGGGCGCAACTTAGCGGGCTCATTTGTTAGAGTCAGCGTTGATGATTTATGCCAAAGTCTCTTCCTATTTTTCCACCCTGGAAGGAGATGTGATCAAAGGGGAGAAGCGAGACATTGATGGGTCGGTGTGAGGAATTTTGGGTTTGTTCTTGCAGCAGGTCCAATGAAGGGGTCTGGAGGAAAATCTGGCCCAAGTCAAGAAGATCTCCATGACCTTCTTCAGGTCAGGACTGAAAATCCCTTGATGCACCAGCCTTTTAAACAACGCCACAGTGGAGCTTCGCCTCTGGTTCTGGAGGATTTGGACCCTTGCTGTTGTTCTGACTGACGTGCATCTGCACCACTGCATGGACATCTGGGACAGTGATAGAGAGGCAAACTGGGTTTGTGGTTCCGTGTCTCCAAAGAAGGGATGAAAGGATGTGTTTCTACAGAGGGATCGCCCTCCTCAGCCTCTCTGAGTAGATCTAAACCAGAGTCCTGGAGAGGAGAGTTCCTCTGGTAGTGGAACCTCAGGTTCACCAGGAGCAGCGTGGACCTCCTGGTTGTGGACACCCGGACCAGCCGTTTACCTCCCAAGTGCTCCTCCAGCTCCTTCCCAGCTCACCATGGGGGCAGCACAGCAGGATGGTAAAATTTGCAAAATGGAAAATAAAAAAATTGAAGGCACAAATTCGACGGAAAAATTGTCAGTCCGGAACGACGTGCTGGAAAACCCCAACACGGCATATTATTATGTTATTATGTAGGTCAGCGTGTGTTCCACTAGTTTGGGCTTGTGTTAATTAATCATCGACACGGTAAATTATTGCGTCTGCGGACATCGAGTCCACAGATTTAAAAGGAGGAAAAATAAAGTGCTATCTTCTGTGACTGGGTGTGTTTCTGCAGCTGTGGAGGAACTTTAACTACATTTGGAAGACAAGATCACATCCAGAGGAGATGTGCAGGCCCCCCTTCTGCTGGCTGTGGAGCAGGCAGGCACCCAGGTGGTCACTGTTCCTGGTCCACCAGCTGGATGTTCTACCCAGTCTGGTCCAAAGTGTCTTCTGAGGTCTGTGTCCCGCTGCATGATGAATAGCAACCGCATGGTAACTGCATGCTAATGTGTGATCATGTCAAAAGCAAGACGACCCCTTTGGTCTCCCAGCTGTCAACAGGACCAGGACGAACCAGACCAGAATATGAGGTGATGCAGCAAACAGGACCAGTTTCCTTCTCCACACAATCAGCCTCCGCTACTGCCGACGCTAATGTTGTTCTTGCTGTTATGAGAAGCAACATCCGGTATGTGGGTCGTTGTAGAGCAGCAGCTGCATGACGTGATGCTAACCAGGAAGAGCCTGAACAAAAACGTCGATTTTAAGCTGTTGCCGTTGGAAACGTGTGTGTCAGTGACATCATTTGCAGCTTAGCTTCCTTCATCTTTGACGTCATCAGAGAAATGTGAGGTTTTAGAAGCCAATGCGCTAAATCCGCAGTTTTACCGTGTGGCAAAGCCGCCCTTTCTGGAAAAAACGGAATTTTCAGGAGGAAAATCCTTCATAACGGAAGGTTGATCGGGGAAAGGAGAGTCGCTTTGTTCACAAAAGAAGAAGCTCTGCTCTTCATTTATAAAAACGGAGCGCGTGCCGACCACTCCGTCTCTGTCTCCCTCCATCTCTTGCTTATTGTTTATTCAAATTTTACAGACGGGTTGCTTTTTCCAGTTCAGCACCTTCACCAGTTTCGTGCGAGAACGGCATTATGCCAGTGTTATTATGCAATTCATCACCAATAATAGATTTGTTTACGGGGGCCCCATTTCTTGCTCGCTCTCAGCGCTGCAGTTTCAAAATAATAATAATAATACATAGTGTATAATGACGCTAATGGTACGCAGGCTTTGATAATAGATGTGCTGGGAGGGATAAGGGAGCCTTGATCAGCCTGGGTCTCAGCTCAATTGTCTTCAAAGCACTGTTTAATGTAGAATAGGCATCCTGGGAGATTGTCTCAAACCCAAGAAAAAGGTGGGTGTACGGATAAGAGAAATGAATGCACTGATGGGACTGTACACACGTGCACGCACGGCAACACACAGGCAGGCAGACACACGGTACATATTCAAATAAGCTCTCACACAACCACCCACTAGCGCGTCCCTCCTCAGAGGGCTCTCCGGTGTAAACGTGTTAAAACTCTCCCTTGGTCTTTAACTTCTGCCGAATAAATCTGTGTTTTAGTCTCTGCTTTAAGCACTTTCAACTGGAGGATTTCAAGCATGTTTGCTTTTGGCCTCCTCCTGGGCTTTAACTGAGATCTCAAGCTGCCCACAGACACGGCTCGTGGTGCTACGTGGAAGGTGAGAACGTTCTAAGACTTGGTTTCACCATCGACAGCACACATGCACACACTCGCAAGCAAGGTCCAGCTATTAGCCGTGTTTATAATGCTTAAAAAATAATGATTCATGCAGGAACTAATTCATATTTAGTGCTGGAAGCTGATGGTGGAACGCCTGAAACTGACCAAAACTGAGATGTTCCTGAAATGTTGAGCACCGAGGTTGACCGCCGGCGCTTCTTTGCTAGCGGAATAACTCAAAAAGCTATCAATAGATTTCGATAGCTGTTGATAACGGGCCAACATTCTGATCGTCCCAGTATCACGTTCCAAGATGAAAGCAAAGGGGCTTTGATAACAAAATAACCTCCAATGTTGCGTAACCTTATCTATGGTAAATGTGACAGTAGTTGAAGGAGCAACGACCGTGTGTGTGATTGAGAAAGAAAATGTGTCCTCAGGACGTAAATGATACAGCAATAAATACATTTAATAACTTAAAAGAATTACATTTAATAACTTAAAAGAATTACAAAATTGTTCTATTGCAAAAGTAATAAATAGAAACGTTTCCCAGCGTTTTCCCCCTCAACATTTACCGTTAAGAGGGAAGTGGTGGGAGACGGATGGGGGGGGGCGGCGCTAGTCGTCACAAATTCTGAACTACCTTTAAAAACAAACTACGATTGTGACCACGTGGAGTGTGGAAATAACAACAATACACTTGAATCGCGATGTTCCGTGATGTTCCGTGATGTTCCGTGATGTTCAATCAATCAATCTTTATTTATATAGCGTCTTATACAATCAAAATTGTCTCTAGACCCTCTCCAGAATCCCAGGGCCTGACCCCAGACAAGCAACAGTGGCAGGAAAAACTCCCCTTTAACAGGAAGAAACCTGGAGCAGGACCAGGCTCATGTAGGGGGACCCTCCTGTTGATGGGGGGGGGGGTAAAGAGAGAGCAGAGCAGAGCAGAGCAGAGCAGAGGAGAGGAGAGGAGAGGAGAGGAGAGGAGAGGAGAGGAGAGGAGGAGAGGAGAGGAGAGGAGAGGAGAGGAGAGGAGTTCCGTGATGTTCCAGAGATTTTTAAGGGTGCGTATGTTGAAGTAGACTAATCTAGAGGTTCTGCACTATTACCAGGAAGGATGCCGCACCGTGGTGGAGGACAGGTTCCTGCTAATGACATGTGATACCCCCCCCCCCCCCCACCCCCCATCCCCCTCACCCACCCACCCAGGTGGTGCGGCTGTCACCCTCTCTCGCCCCGTGTGCCACTGTAATCAATTTAACGGGACAGTTTTCATCACCAAACATCCAAACGATGATCGTTTACTTTCCCTAATCTCCAAATGCGAGTGACCTCTAAAGACGCGGCGGCTGATCATGTTTGCGGCTCGTCGCGCGACTCGTGCGCAGCGTGTGTGCGTTTCAAAGCAGCGGCTTGGGTATAGGTTAAGTATTTTATTTTGGTAAAACACCGGGGAACGCTCGAGCACCGCGGTGCCTCTCCTAATCAGATTTCTTTATGTGCACGCATGTGTATGCTCTTTTTTCTCTGCTGTTTGTAATTGGAGCTGAATGCAAAGTGACTGTCTGTGATCCTCATGAATGCTGAAGTAGCTCATTGACTGTGAACTGGGTCTTGTTAGCAGTTGGGTAAGCAGGAGGAGTAAAATCAGCACTTAGACTTTTTATTCATGCTCGCTGCCTTCCTCCCTTTTTGAAGGTAAAGAGGCGTGTTGTGTGTGTGTGTGTGTGTTTTCATACGTGCCTGGCTCTCCGCACGGGTGCTGTATAGGCCGTACGTATACGGGGGAGCTGAAGAAAAGGGGGAAATACATCAACCATAGGTGGCAGAATGATGGTCTTCAAATATCACCCTTATCCCTCCTGCGTGTAGAATCTGATTTCTCTTTTTGCGTGTTTCTGTGGTCCTACACGTGTGTTACGTGTTGAGGCAACGTGCTGTATTCTCCTCCTAATGAGTGTTAATTGGGGCAGTTCCAGTGGATCAATCCTGGGCCTCTGCAGCCTTTATGTCAGAGCGTCCTTGAGTACCATCCTGAATCTCAAACAGCTCCTGAAGCTGCATTTTTGGTGTATGAATGTGCGTGATTAGTTATTTCTCCTAACGAGCGCGCGGCGCCCTGTGGGGTCGTCACTGTCACCTCTGTGAATGGGCGAATGCGGGCTTGTAACGCGAAGCTCTTTGAGCGATCAAAGATGTCTTACAAAGGGTGGAGAGGCTGCAGACATTTTTGTTTTAAAATGATGGGGTTTAATGTGAGCTGGCGCGTAGACGGAGCTACAAGCTCTGCAGACGCCACATTTCATAACGCTGTGTCGCAGGGTAAACAAAAGACATTCCAATTTTCCAGTTTCATTATCGGCAGCGGTGGTTCAGCCTATGAGGAGCCCGCGTCTGGGCGGGGACGGATATCAGTCGGTTATTATTCCAGAGGAAGGGCTCCAAAATTTTGGGGTGACCAGATCCCCGAAAAAAGCAATAAAAGTACAGGAGCGCGTGGTGATGAGGGACGGAAGCACAGCTGGCATGTTCCAGAGGGAGCTCTAAATATAATAACAGGACACGTCTCGCCCTGCCCTCTGGAACATGCCCACACCAGAACCTCTGGGTCCAAAACCGGGGGACCCAGGCTCCATAACGAGGTCTTCATTAGAAGATGAATCTGCTGTGGGTTGTTAGTCATCCAACTAGGAAGAAGCCTCATGACCACCTGACGTTATAGCTCAGAACTGGTTCTAAAAAGTCCCCCTCTTGAGGTGAGAATGGTGCTGGAGCCGGGTTCTGATGCAGTTTCCTGACCAGCGTCAGTGATCTGGGTTGTTTCTGCCCGTCAGTGTAGCTAACGATTCATTTCTCCCTTATAGTCGTCCCTTTTATGTGGCCCGAGGTCACAATGGCAGCTCTCTTTTTTGCCTGAATACCATCCAGCTAGGATCCCTCCAGCATGTCCTTTGTCCTCTGTCCCACACCCATATTTGGACATCCCGATGGCGATGATTTACAAACGTCCAGCCTACAAGTAACAACTACATGGACTAGTTTCCCAGTGTCTCCCTGAGACCATACGATCCTCCTCTTGGCCGGGCTGAAAAGGCCCCCCTGGAGAACTGGTTGATTTACGAATTAAAGGACAGATCCTGGCCATAAATTACTCTGAGCTCCATTGCTGCCCAACTACAGGCCAAAGAAATGTCATGCGGAGAAGCGATTCAGCCAGCTAATCTATTGCTAATGTATCGGGGTCTCGATGCAACGACCTCCGTTTTGTCACATGCAGACGGAGTTTGAGCCAAGCCTTTGTGGCATTAAGAGGAGCCTGAAGTGTGACAAACCGCTGCGTTTCCTCTGGATCCACAGATAAGTCCAGCTGAGTGTCAACAGCATCGCGATAGGAATCTCCCTTCAATCCCAGCGAGACGTCTCGGTCTCCGTCAGGAGAAGCTAGGCTAACTGCACCACAGGCAGCAAGTGCAGACACCGGTGATGAGCTCTAAAGCTCGGCCAAAGGCTCCAGCGGACTGTTCCTCCGCAGGTGCTCAGGAAATTGAGCCGCACGCACCTTCTAAAGAATTAAAGCCAGGAGGAATATATGGATCCACAGCCCGGACGATTCCCAGGCACTCTTAGAACAATGTGGGAATGAAACCAGGGAAGAATTAGCTTTCTGGCTGTCTCCTTAGATTTTCCTACTTAATGTTCCAGCCCGACAGTGTGGAGATGTTAGGGGACGTTACAGTCAAAAATGTGGAAACACCTTCTCATTCTTTTTTGGGATTTTGTGGTATGGGTTCTGATGTGGGTTATACAGTAAGAATGAGGATCTTTTTATGTATTATCACGTTTCACTTTAGAAATTCAACACTCTTTTCAGTGTGGAGTCAAAAAGAATGTGCTCTTGACTGTACCCTACCCACCAGGATTAGTCGGAGGACCATTTTTAGTCATAAATTATGCACAGAAACAAAGAGATAGTCACTTTTTTGTTCTCTTAGCATACTGGCTCCAGCAAATGCCTTTTAACAATCTTTAAAATTGTCCATTCAACTCAAAGTTACTGAGTGTAGCAAAATGTCGAAGACATAAAGTCGGGGGAAGATTGAATAAAATAATGCAGGGGGACAGATTAGTCATGGAGTTGAGCCCACACGCTCTTTCAGCCACTGCACAATGCCACTTTTTATAAGCGGCCCCCATCTCCACAAAGGCTGCGTTCAATATATCGAGGATGATACATGGTCAGACATGTAATCTCTCTTTGATTCTCTGCTTTCATTCATCCCACAACCTTTTCAGCCCTGACACTGATGAGCTCTCTCTCCCTCTCCCTCTCTCTCCCTTGCTCTCTCTCCCCCCACAGTGAGTTCTGGTATCTGCTGGTGTGTTTATTGACCACAGTGTTCAGGTGGTGTATGCACTGAGCCTGCTATTGTTGTAGGATAATGGCACACAGTGCTGGGGGTTTGGAATTATAAGCAATATTGGATTTTTCATATTGTGAAAATGTTATGGTTCCATTCTAGGTCAAATAACTTAAAATTACACAGAAGTCTCTTCCTGCGGGGGGTCTGAATTTCACTCCTAATATTAATGGAACGTCAACATCATTCTTACACTGTCAAACTTTAGGATTTAGTACTCAGCGCGTTGGAACAATCCCCTCATTTGACTATAAGACTGACGGATTCTTTATTGCCCCCTTTGCTTGATGAGCCAGGGGTGAGAGGAGTCAGGTGGGCTCGGTACAATCAGGAGGGAAGGAGATACACGTGAGGAAATTACGTTTCAACTTTATTTATTTATAGGGCACTTTCAAAGGGATTTAGAAGCACAGAGGGTAAGAGAACACAGAAGACCGGATCCTCCCACCCCTACATATATGAGCTATTCACACAGTCCTGCACACACGTGCACACATCCACAGCTACTCATGCACAGACCCACACATGCCCCTGGGGCCACCTTAAGGGGGCCACACCAGGAGGGGCCACGGTCCACACCTGGGTGCAGAGCTCTCTGCCCCCCTGGAGCCTTTCTGAGGACCATCAAACCCACTAGCAGACCAGAGACCACTCCCCAGTCTGGCCCTGCGGAGGAAACACTGGAGCTCAAAACTGGTGTAAACCAGCAAGAGGAGATAAAAGGTTTAAAAATAAAATAAGGTAAAAGGCTAAAGCAAATAAAGCTAAGACAATAGCAAAAGGACATAAAAAGGAAGCAAGTTCAGGGGTGAGAGTAGGTCAGAGTGGTAAAGAGCTTTAAAATCAGTCCCGAAGAGCACGGAGAGCCAGGGCAGCGACCCCCCTAATGTAAAGGGGGGTAATGTTCCGTCCTTGGGGATAAATAAGGATTATAAAAGCTCTTTTTGGTAAGAGCAGATGACAGCACCTCCGTGCTGGCCTGAGGGGGAAACCCACGATGACCCACGACCCACGGCTCTGGATAAACCCTGAGGATTTGATGGAGTTTGAGAAGCTCTGGGGTGGTTCCA
The DNA here is from genome assembly GCF_003711565.1 of Takifugu flavidus. NCBI lineage: Eukaryota > Metazoa > Chordata > Actinopteri > Tetraodontiformes > Tetraodontidae > Takifugu > Takifugu flavidus. The sequence continues at coordinate 1,185,451 of NC_079521.1, forward strand.
GTGTGCACTGGTCTGTATCTATCAGAGGTGGTCTGAGGAGGTGACCCCACAGACGAGCTGCTGCAAGTCCAATTACCAAAGAGGCTGATGCTAATTCTGATGATGGCAGCATCACCACTGGCCAGTCAGGAGGTCCTTGCTGCTGAACGTCTCTGAAAGCACCAACAACGGGCACGTGAGTGTGACATCAGAGCCATGGGGTGAGCCATGGGGTGAGCCATGGGGTGAGCCATGGGGTGAGCCATGGGGTGAGCCATGACAGCCAGAGCCATGACAGGCGGCCCGGGCCCAGTGGGCCGTTTACCTGGTGAACAGGTGGCACCAGGATGCACTGTGAGAAGGTCCAGAGTCCATGTGGACGTCACTGCGACACCAGACTTTCTGCACCTTTGGGTAGAAACAATAGCCCTGTTTTGGGGGTAATTTGCCCGGTTCAGGAAGGATTTAAAGAGCACAGAAGCATGTTTGTGGTGTTGACTTGGCCTCCATATTCCCCAGAGCTCCAGCTAACCGAGCTGTTGTGGGATGTTCTGGACCACCACTCAGATCGATTGCCACCCCCCTCCCTGCAGGGATCCACAGCTCTGTTTGGTGCCAGATCCCAAGGTCCACCTTAAGGGGTCCGTATCCTGATGTCTCAGGGCAGCAATCGGCCACCACCCTCTTGTGTTTACGAGTTCTATCTCCCCGTCTCCCTCTGCTAGCGTCCCTCATTCTCGCTTTCTTGTCCTGCCTTTACGGTTGAAGACAAGAGGACCATATGTCATAAAACAAATCCTCCAAATAAAAAAAAGGAGGTTCTGATGAAGAAAAGGCGACATAATTTAGGTCCGACATTCTATCATCTTCTCTCTTTACACGCAGTCTTTCATGTTATTGTAGAGGGCGCATGGTAGCATCGGATTAAGGTCTGGGATTTTTTACACCATTACACTCCGCATTAGAGATTTTCACATGACCTCCATTGTCGTTCTTTTATACTTCAAACAAGAAAATTGTGAAATTCTAATTAGTCTGTATAATTGAGGGTGGATGAAGCTCTGCCAATCGCAGCTTGTCTCCTATAAGGTGGAGTGGTTTTGTTCATTGGCTGGGTTTTCATGGTGGTCTGCTCTCTTTTGATTCTTCTCCTCTTCTTTGTCTCTGTCTCTTCAAATGCTCTTTCCTGCTGTACTTTTTCTTTTTTTTTTTTTTGCTCATCCCTTTTCTGAAGAGCAGAGAAAAGGCTGCGGTGGAGGGCCCGGAGGTGAGGGTTGCATTATTACAGCCAATTACAGCTGCGCGTGTACACGCTCGCTACCTGCAGCTAACACCAGCAGACTTTACTGCCTCTGCTCTCAACAAGACACTATCTGCATCCGCTGCTACTTTGCTACTATATTTATTCTTTTTCTTATCTCCATTCAGCCAAAAAACACCAGTTCTTTCTGTTTTATCAAGCAGAGCACAAACAGTAACGCTTGCTGGCTGATAACACTGCCTGTGCGGAGTAATGAAGACATGCTCTGAGACTGTTTGTTCAGGATACATAGATACGGCAGCAAATCGCTGCATATTGATCACTGACAGATTAGCTTACAATCATATCTACACCAATGTCAAAAGAAGTGGGCGTAAAAAGGAGTGTTTGCCCCCCCAAAGGACAAAAAAATAATATAAAATAAATAATAATGAAAAGAAATATCACAGACAATCAGTGTTTAATTACCGCATTTTCTGGACTATATGTTGGTCCGGAATTTAAGTCGCACTAGCCAAAAAATGCATAATAAAGAAGAAAAATAGATATATAAGTCGCACTGGACTATAAGTCGCATTTTGGGGGAAAATTGATTTGATAAAATCCAAGACCAAGAACATATATTTCATCTTGAAAGCCTATTAGCAATCCATTAGCATGGATTAGCAATAGCGTTACGGTATGCTAACATAACAAATTCAGCTACATGACCCACAACGAACTGAGTACGTGTCTGCTTTATTAACCTAACATATTAACAGTTATTCCGATAACTATAGCATAAAGAACATCCGAGCAAGTTTAGCAAACAATCAAGTCCAACTAGACGAAGCGCCGCTTCTTCTTCTACGTCGCTAAAGGAACTCGTTCCTCAGGTACACACGCCTAGAACGCCCTCTGGTGGTTGTCACTGTGAAAATAATGAACTTGTGAAATTATGTAATAATGCATTTATTTAAGTCGCTCCGGAGTACAAGTCGCACCCCCTGACAAACTATGAAAAAAAGTGCGACTTATAGTCCGGAAAATACGGTACAAAATAAAGTATAACCAGCACATCTGGACTCACAAGATGGTTGTCCAGGTACAAGAGCAGGACTAGTTTTGCTTGGTCATGGTTTGGTAGATGACTGGAGGATGCATGCGTCACATCCAAATCGCAGCTTCCTGTGGCCACTGCACAAACGGAACATTGTCGACGCTGTCAAGGCTAAAATTTCGGAATGATGACGGTTTAGAAAGAGGAATCGGGATGAGGTGGGAGAGGATGAGAAGGTTTTTCCCGTTGTCTTCCACATACTGGACAGGAAAAGGCCACTAAACCATCTAAACGCAGTTTTAAAAAGAGTCAAGTGTCGAGTAAATACGATCCCCAAATCTCAGCATTGAGAAAAATGAATGTTTATGTGTTCAGAGTGAATATTTTCAGACGAGTCCATTTATCGTGTTGAGGAGCCACGTTCATGTTCTGACCGTTAAACCTGGGACTGATTCCACGTTAAACACCTTTATGGTTCCTTTATTTCACTGCGACCTGTGCAGCTGCTGTCCGACTCAACTAAAATGAAAATACAATAAGCAATCCAAACTAATGAAAGTGTCATTATAGCGTGCACAGATGAGTCGACGCAACAGCAGCAGCACTCGGTTGTGCGACATGATGGGGTCACAAACACGACGTGACGACTGAATAAAAGGTTCCTCCGGTTCCCAGACAAAAAGCCCCCCCGTGGATGCTTCCAGGACACTGGTGTGATGGAGGAACCTCCCGTTCCACCAGTATAAAGGCAAACATGGGCGCTAACGCTAGCAGAAACACCACCGTGCGCTAAAACACAGGCAGACTTTGGAGGGTTTGTGCCACGTCGTGTAGCCGCCGCCATCCCATCAATCAGGGTTATGAGTCCAACTTGGCTGCGACGTTATGACCTCTGCACCCAGACGCAATTACATTTCTGATGAATCTCTGATTGGCGTAGATTCTGCTGTCACTGGGCTGTCACTCAGAAGATCCTGATGAGAAAATCCTTTTTATTTTATTTTTGGACCAGATGCAAATACAGCAACAGCTGAGGGATTCAAGAGAAGAGAGGAGAGGGGGAAGAAAGAGGATGAAAACATCAAGGAAATGACTGCGGAGAGGTTGAGTCTGTTCGCTGCACACCAGAGGGGGTTAAGACAGGGTTTGGCTGGCAAAGACAAGCCAACAGAGACTCAAAGTGCTAAATCTAAAAAGTTTCTCATTGGCATTGTTTAGAATCCAGAACAAGAGGGACTGCAAACAACAAGGAACATCATTTAGATTTTCTCCCCCTCCTCTGTTCCCTTTTTTCATGTACCCAGGCACATAAATAGCTATCTTAACAACTTGATGCTATTTTGAATAGGGGTTGCATCTCCCTGTGGAGTTCCATGAGTGAGGCAATTTGCCAGTGAACAGGTGCGTTTTTATTGCTTTCATACAGTTAAAACAGATTCTTCCTTCCTTCTCCCTTCCCTGTTTTCAGAGGCGGCCTCCTTTCATACTTAGGTTGAATTGATTTAGTTTGTCTAATTAAACTCAGAATAAGATGTTAATTACCTAACAAGGTCACCTCTCTCTACCACCAAATTTACTGTTGGTATCTTTTCTTCAACAGTATTTTCTTCCAGGATTCAAAGGGAAGCCAGAAGAATGGTGTTAATTGCCTATACGCGCTGTCCCATTTTTAAATGGGAATTTCTTTTCCCCCAGAACTTTTCTTTTCCTGGGTCTTTTTGAGCTTTCAGAAAATAGGGATTCATTGTGCCATTGTTCCTTTCTCTCTTGTCCTCTACTCAGAAATGATGCGTCAACTCATCACAATATGGCTTTTGTCTACCTTTACCAAGTTCCTCATGCTGCTTGTGGAAGGAGAAACGGGGACAATGGTTCATGCTAGCATGGATCAAAGATGACTTTTTCCCCGATTTCCCCCCACGTTATTTAGAAGAAGAGCGTTTGCCCTAAATTTGCTGCACTAAACAAGAGGGTAGATATTCCAAAGGTGACCCCGTCCCCTCATCTTACCCCTCTTTGGACGCTTCCTCTGAAGGTACAGGGCTAGAGGAGCAGGGGGAGGGCTAGTTGAGTCTTGAGTCTGAATGCACCAGCGAATAAAAGGAAAAAAGAAAATGACCAAAGTTGCAGGGTTTTCAGGGAATAAACTGAAAAATTCTTAAAAGAAACACAGTCAAATAGATATAAAAGCAGTGTGTAAGAGTGTAAACGACACCTACAGTTAGATGGAGAATAGCTCCAAATAGAAAGATAAATATAATCAATACATATAGAAATATAACCAGTAAATATAGAAATATTACCAGTAAATATAGAAATATAACCAGTAAATATAGAAACATCCTCAGTAAATAGAGAAACATCATCAGTAAATAGAGAAACATCATCAATTAATATAGAAACATAACCAATAAATATAGAAACATCATCAGTAAATATAGAAACATAACCAATAAATATAGAAACATCATCAGTAAATATAGAAATATAACCAATAAATATAGAAACATCATCAGTAAATATAGAAATATAACCAATAAATATAAAAACATCATCAGTAAATATAGAAATATAACCAATAAATTTAGAAACATCATCAGTAAATATAGAAATATAACCAATACATATAGAAACATCATCAGTAATATAGAAATATAACCAATACATATAGAAACATCATCAGTAAATATAGAAATATAACCAATAAATTTAGAAACATCATCAGTAAATATAGAAATATAACCAATACATATAGAAACATCATCAGTAAATATAGAAATATAACCAATACATATAGAAACATCATTAGTAAATATAGAAATATAACCAATAAATATAGAAACATCATCAGTCTGAACATGGTGGACACCACATCCCTCCAGTGCACCTTGATAGATTTTATATTCAGGTTATTCAGTCATGTTTAAAGGGCAGAAGGTTCAGATTTCAAGATATTATCACTTTGTTTTATTCTGTCACGGCGTGACCTTTGACCTGGGAAGCTTTAGTGCATAGTGTCCCGTTTCTGAGAGCAGCAGAAAATGGCTGCAGCTGTAAATCTTAATGTAAAGCTCAGTTATTTCTGACATTCAAAGGTCATTTGCTGATTTACATCACTTCATTTTCCTCATTGTTTTCCTATTGTTTTGTTTTTTTAACTTTCACCTTGAAAGAGTAACTTCACAAAAATGATTTAGTCTTAGAGGAAAGTCATTTTCACAACAGTCCTCCTTTCACTTGTTGACAACATTTAGAAATGATGGATTATGATGTTAGTTGGACGTCTGAGTGTCTTTGAGTCTCCTCCGCTCCAGTCTGCAGGTGGAGGTTGCTATCCTTGTGAGGACCTTTGCGTAATGGTGAGACAGACACGTTGGCTCCCCCTTTACTTCTTCTTTCTTTCACATCTTCATCCTCCCATCAGTCTGCAGTCAACACCCAAAAGAACCTTTTCCAATGAACATTGAATTGAAAAGACATAATTTTGTCCTGATATTCAGAACCCAGAAGAACGAAGAAAGGAAAGAAGGTTGGGACAAGCGGAGCTTTCGGACCCACGTGTCCGACCCACGGGCTGAGGGTGAGCCCAGTGATCTGAAAACATCTCTGGAGACACCTGAAGCTGTCTGTGGGACACTTCCCGCCCACCCTGACAGCTCCAGAGGACCAACGAATGCATCAGGTTCTTTAAGTTTCGGAGGGAAAAATGCCATTTTTTGCTCAAACATGAGAAAGTTACGCGGCGCGTGAACGAGATAAAAGCTGCTGCTGGACCGAGCCCAGTGATGCCGGTCCTGAGGCAGCAGGGTTCAGGAGGGGGGCGCTGATTCGGGGTTCAGCTCCAGCTGTCAGCCCAGCCAACAGGCCGGAAAGTCCATCTTTCCGCTGCCATTCTCCCCGTTTGTTTAAGCCTTTCTCTATCCATAACTGTATCTCCTCTTTCTCCCCCACCCGTCACTATCATTCCCATTTTCTCTCATTTTCTCTGCCCCCCCCTCCCCCCCCACCACCCTGCCCCCCTCCTTTTGTATTTATTGCCGTATTTATTTCTGCTGAAAAGTCAGTCTAGTTCATTTGCTAGTCAGCTAGGCAGAGCAAGACTCCTATTCTTAGGCTTTTATTAACATCACGGGCTGCACAACAACAGCTACAGAATCTATTATTCATTAAGTGTAACCAATATAAAATTTAAAACAGTCCGGGCTTTTTTTGTGTGGAATTATATAAGGTCAGCATAATTTTCTGCCTATTACTAATATCTATATCATCTTTTCCTTAGTCAGCTCTATTTAAATATGCAATCATTTACAGCTTTTGACTATAAGTGAGTGCACACCCAATTTTCAATATTCCTCCAGTCGACTTTTTTATGCTGACATCAATGGCAAGCTATTAAAGACAGTATTTCATTATTGGTTCCTCTTCCCCAGTGGTTATTTACAATCCCATATATACTAAGCACTGATATTAAAGGAGACCATTTTAATGAGGTGCTATCTGCCATGGCAATATGTCTTTCTCCGAATGAGATTGTGTTTAAAGATTTTATCAAGAAATGGCTGTTCGGCAGGGTTACGTTTTGTCCATGAAATATGCATTTCATATCTCTTTCATTTCATTAACATAATTTAATTTGCGCTTTGCATTCTGTGCATAATACATATTTGATTTACAAAACAAATATTTCCATTAGAAAATGAATTTCATGCGCGCGAAAGGCAGAGCTGAAAGATGTAAGGAAATATGAAAAAAAGGAATTGTATTATCTTTGACTAAGGGAAAAAAATCTGGCAAGGAGAAACCCTTAATAGATTTCTTATATGCATGTGTTTGTGTGCGTGCGCGCGTGCGTGTTGGCGTGTGGATGTTTTCGTGAGCCTGTGTGTGTGGGTGCACGTGCTGACATCTGTGCACGTTTGTGTAAATGTATATTACGTTAGAGTGAAGGCTGAGGTTCTGTCC